>NC_092569.1:9595000-9895000 GCF_037975245.1 Apostichopus japonicus | reverse complement strand
CATTAATAGCAGATAAACAAAATGCCATCAAGATAATTTCAAAATAAATAAAAATAAAAATAGAATAAAAAACTGTTAGCAAACTGCTTATCCACTAAAGAGCCTGTGTGAGAGAATGTGTAAAAGTAAGTGGGCCTGTAATTTCACGTCATAAAAATAGAAAAATAATGAATTGTTTACTTGTGATATCTCAGTCACTAGCTTCTCCAACTTGCCTACACTTTTACATTTTCCTCTGTGGTCATTACTTTTACTTACATCTTGCATAATGATTTCATGCTTAAGTGTTCTTCAGTTGTTTCTTTATCTACCTGAGTTGGCTATATTTGTATCATTCTCTTTACAAACATAAATTGTATTGACCAAAACAAAAAGAGAAAGCTTAATTTATCACCATTGCATGCCCATCCTTAGAAGCCCTCAATTCTATACTGGAATGCTGTCCTCAATCCTGTTTAACATACAAAATCTGAAAGTTTCACAAAAAAGTTTTGTAGCCTGGGCATTTGTACAAAGTTCTTAATAAGTCTGCTCCTGTGTGACTGATGAAAAGTGTGGCCTGTAATTTGCCAAAAATTGACATGGTTATGGCACCGAAAATTCAAGGTGGTAGAACATTGGTCAATGTGTTCTGCGAGCAAGGAGGCGGGGGGGGGGGGGGGGGGTTACCTTACATGGAAACTTCTACAGGGCCTCTGAGATCATCATTTCACTTTGAAGACTGAGTGTGTTGGTCAAGGGGAAAGTTATAATATTAACAGTATTGTACAGTATTGCTACCTTAAACTTAAGGGTTGTTGGTTCTAAAGTTATCTGGCACAACCCCAAATTTAAATATGTTAGGGTTGCTATCCATAAAATAAATAGATAAACCGATAAAAAGCCACCATTAACTCTAATCAGAGTCAAGCATCAAGATTGTCTTTGTTTTCCCTTCACATTGATACCAACTGTTGCAGTCCAAGCAGTAAATAACACCACTGAAAATGAGAAGATATTGTCTCATGACAATTGATCTATTGAAAACTATGTCAACCGAATGCATCAATCAATAAATCTGTAAAACCGGCCATTTGTCAACACATTTGTCAATTTCAAAATCAGTTTGCAATCCCCCCCCCAACCATAAAGTTTTAACCTCCGCTTTGCCTGTTAGTGGTATGTTCTGCTTACATTTGGGTTGCCCTTGGATTAAGCACATGTCATAAAGTGTTGGTGGAGAAGAAAATAGAGTTCTTGATCCTAACATGTTCTACTATTCCTACCGAGAGCCTTTTCTTCAAAGAACAAAAAAACGAAACAATTAAGGTTTCTACTCCCTAATTAGAACAAGCTAACAGGCATCTACCAAACTAAAAGAAACTATTTGAGCTTTGCCTTTTATAACTTGCAAAATGGAAGAAATCTATGATCAAATGAGGTTGTATTGACATTGTAAGGTGAAGCCTTCCTGTCATCTATTTTCGGTTTCAAATCTCAAACTTCCAGTATATCCATGGTCACGCCTACACGTTTACCTGATGAAACCATCAAGGTCTTGTAGTTGTTAAAAAGCTGGATTCAGATATAGAGTCCATTCAACTGGTTGACAGTTGATATTAACGAGAGAAAGAGAATAAAAACCAAACAGCAACTAATCCTAAACTAACGCTCACCCTAAGTCACATTTTAACCACCAACAAATTAGTAAAGACGATGGCCAAGGTCCCAGGATTATATTATTTCACATTTAGCAATTTAAATCTCTACATTTCAGCCATTAAAATACAACACTTTTATCCTTTTTTATTTTCTATCTTCAAACGTTATCTCATTTCAGTGTCCGAAGATACACAGTTTTCATCAGAAGACATTGTCCAGTGTACATTATGAGCTAGCAGGATATTTACTGGTAATTACGTCTAAACAAGTTGAGTTTCTCATGCATCTGATTTTCTCCAAGCTTCTTCATTTACTGTACTACTGAAAGCATCAGCATGGTTCTTAAATGTTTGCTTTATTATCAAATCTGAAATGGAACACCTGCTCTGGCTCTGAACACAAACAGCTGTTTAATAGTCCACCCTCGATGTGAAACATGTGGTAAAACTTTACATTAATTATTCCGAAAAACGACTCTGTAACTACTACACACATACACACACAGACACAAATGGGGAAAAGAAAAAAAAGAGAGAGAAAAAAAAAACAACCAATTACTAAAAAGACCTCTTCAAAAAAACACTCTGTGACGACCGAACTTGGTGATGAATGAATTTTTGTTTAAAAAACAAGAATAAAAACACGCCCACCTATTCCTCCACTCCCGTCAATGAAGTCACTCTTGGTCAGCTGCTGGATCGTGTGAATAAATTAACCCCACCCACATGCCTGGATTTTTTTTTAACTGTAAATACTTATCATCTATCTAAATATTAATCCCATGATTCCTTTCTATTTCGGTAAATTGACGTCTTTTGCTGATAGTAGTAGTAAGTAGTAAGTAGTAGTAGTAGTAGTAGTTTGGTTCCAGGGTCATTCACCTGATGTGATGGAAATGGAAGAGGCATGTGTGACGACAGTAAAGATTTAAAGCAATGATTACTGGGCAAAGAGGAAAAAAAAAATCTACATGCTAAATATGCTAAAAGAACAATGAATTTGTCATATTTGGAATGATTTCTCTGACGTTATGAATATTATATTTGTAAGGAAAAGTGAGAGAGAGTGAGAGAGATTCAATAGGGAAGAAAAAGACCCTTAATTATTATTATTATTTTAATTTTATTTATTTATTTTTTTTTTAATATTTTTTGTTTTTGCCTTTCCCTGCTTTTCATTGGATTAGTGATCGAAGAGAGTGGGTTTAGCTGTAAAGAGGGGGTAAAGGCACGTCACAACTATGACATCATTAAGTTGGGCAAGAGGAGGTACTTTATCCACTATTTAGGTGATATAGTTAAGAGTTACATTTACTGATGTTAGAAATAGGAAAGACAGAATTTATACTAAATTAAGGTTGAACTCAGGAATTGTTGACAACAGTTTGATAAATAGATATTACAAACAAAGAAATAGATAATACAATTGGTATTGATTGGACTAACGCAAAATTCAACAAATTACCTAATGCAACATTTGAAAACTTAAAGACATGTAGTAATATACACAGAATGTGTGTTGGATGACTTTTGCCATGTGCATTTTTTGCAAACTAATTATTTACTGTGGATCTGAGCCACTTATGATTTTAATATGAAATACATAACAATCTTTAAACAACTTATGCAGTGTTTCTTTTAGTGCCTTATTGTACTGCGTTTCAATATATACCACAGATCAGGAGTTCTCAAATGGCAACCACCGCTGACATTTTCTGGCCTTTGGGATATTTCGGTCCAGCGAGTGAATGCAGGCCGCACCGGTCCACTAACTTGGCCTTAGGATTGATTAAGTATATACCCTACCTTGCCCATCCTGCACACATTCTGCTCAATTAAGGTATGTAGTGGGATTATTTGGGTTCTTTCAATCTGTCCTCCTTTTGCTCAACAAATTGTTTGTTCAAATCTTGACACTTACAGAAATATGATTGGGCAGCCCCTTCCTATATAGACAAGGATGTTGTGGGACAAATTTGTGGAAGCAAACAAAGTTTATTATAATTTATTTGACAATTACCAATTATCTTGTTATCTTTAGTGTAAGAAAAGAAAAAAACCTCGATTATCATGAAAATCATGAACATGGTACATTATGGTACATTACAGATATGGTGACTACCAAATGTGATATATATAAGTCGACTATACACGCAGCATTTGACTGTACAACAGTCCTTGGCATTACAACGGGATATGAGAAACACTTACTGGAGCTGAGAAACGGGGAAAGGACAGAGATAAAAGTCTAAATGGGAATATATAGAAATTAAGCAAGGTTGAAACACACGTTGCTTTCATCTCTTTCACTGAATCAAGTAGTTATTTAGCGCTTTAAAAAATTTAAATATTTTTCAGAAGTATAATACGTCATCTTGGGTTTTCTATACATGATGTCAACAGAGGTATTTAAACTAACTTTAATACTGTACAGTGCCATTGATCACATATATCTCGCACAACTTTAACATTTATCATCAATTAATGAACAGATTTCATGTGAAGAAAACATTGTCGACTGAGGATCAATAGGACTATATATAAATGGAGCTATACATATAGTCAGCAACTACCAGACAACAACAACAGGAATGAACAAAACTATATGATATCGGAGACTTTGTTATGAATATATGTTATTGGCATTAAATTGAAAAGATGGGAAGGGCCAGAACAACGTCAGATGGAGCCGACCTAACTGTGAACTCGCCATGGTATGCTGGAGGCAACAAAAGATGGCTTGCTTGCACCGGTCTTCCAAGAGAAAAACAGCTCATGGTAAGAATATACAGTTTACGGTGGTGGGCGTTATTGAACTGACACTCAGTAAATGTTTTAATGAAAGCCAATGTCTTAGCTTATAGCTCATGGTATAGTGCTGTTTTTATCCTTCTAAAGAGTACTGAAAAATATTAACAATCCACGAAGGTTTCAACCGGGTGTTTTAATATGTGAAGAAACTAAAAACTTCCTCAGCCGAAAAACCAGAGTTATTCTCAGTATAACAAGATTTTGAATGGGACAATCATAGTAAAGTATTGAATTTTCTTGCAATCCCACAGCACTGAAATATCATGGATAATTACCTGAATGTGCTGGTGACTTTACCGTGGTGTGTGTGGGGGGTGGGGGTGGGGGTGGGGGGACATAGAAGTATACTTAGGAAAAAATGTGACAAAGAGAGTGGAAAACCAGTAAGTCGGTTTGAACTTCTCTAGAATGGAATTGTATTTATCTTCGTGTCTATTTTGGTCCAGCAAACCACATGCCCTGTGATATACACATTGATCATTGCCAACTTGCAATGAACTGCAGCAACTAGATAATATCTGAAAAATTACTAGTGTAATAAATCCATTATAAGAAACTTAATAGCAAACTTTAACAAATCATGTGTTGTTTACAGAAACTATGTCCCCACGGGGCATCCATAACACTGGGAACGTTAAACGTGATCAACTTTTAACCACTTCCGACAATAATAAAGTCTGAATGATGCTTCTTGGCTGTTGTGTGAAAAAGATGGAAGTATTGTCTGCTATGGATGACTGCTTGCTTGGGTCTATTTTACGGAAGTATCCCGGCTATATGCATCAATGGGCTGGGTGATTGTTAATATTAAACAACCCAGCATGAACTGTAGTGGAAAGAACTATTATAGTCCCGGAACAAGATGTGTTAAGGGTCTGCTGCTTGGCAGCTGTCTCAAGAATACCGCCATATATCTACCTATAATTCAGTCAAATGTATGTATTATTATTATTTTTTTATTATTATTATTATTATTATTATTTCTGAAAGATGTTTTTCTGTTGCACACAGAGTTAATGAGAGTATTTTTAGATGGGGTTGCCAGACCGAATAGGACATATTAGCTTGAGTGCTCCAGTTTCACGCAACAGGCACTGCATGGTCTGCAGGCATAACTTGTTTCACTGGATATTGCATGACTCAGCCTTGCTACAGCTGGATCTTGCAGCCGCTGCAGCTTTTATTATTGACACAGTGCCAAACTCAGATTCGATGTTGAATGAAACATATTTTCAAAGGGATGGACTGGACTATGAAAGCTTACAAACATATAGTTAAAAGTAACAGGTGACAAATGAAAAAAAAAAGCCTATTCCTACCAATTTAAGAATAATAATATATAAGGTTCCAAGTTGTGACAGTTCCCTCCCCTCCCCAACCCCTCCCCACCCTCTCTCTCCCGCCTGTCCCCCCTCCCCACCCTCTCTCTCCCTCACGTCCCCCTCCCCACCTTCTATCCCCCTCCTGTCCCCCTCCCCACCCTCTATCTCCCTCCTGTCCCGCCTCCCCACCCTATCTCTCCCTCCTGTCCCCCTCCCCACCCTCTATCTCCCTCCTGTCCCCCCTCCCCACCCTCTATCTCCCTCCTGTCCCCCCTCCCCACCCTCTATCTCCCTCCTGTCCCCCTCCCCACCCTCTCTCCCTCATATGGATCAGTAATACACAGTTTCTGAGTAACTTAAAATAACTTCTTCTATAAAGTATGGGCAAAGGAGAAGTTTTGAGTACGACAGATATTTCATCATACATTTAATATGTAACCAAAACATAAAAACTCACACAAAAAGCAAAGAATGTCACTATTAGCAATGTTGGACTACTTATCTATAGAATGATTAACTCATACGTGTTTATAAAGACATTTAAACAACAAAGGAAAATTAACAGCTCCAATAAATGTGCAATCTTTTTTCATGCATCGTCCTAGTATTTATGTTAGGTAATCGTTTATCCAACATTTGCTGTCAAATAGACCAATTTTATGTATATCTCACAACACTCTTTCAATACATCTTTACAACATACCTCTTTGACCATATTATATATGTGTTGAGTAATGGCTTTATTTTGGTCATTTCAGAAAGGGAAATAAAAAATCTTCTAAATGTAATGAAAGTTATCATGCTTAAATACTATTGTTCTTTAACTGTTCTAGCAATTGTGTTAAGAAGATGTGCCAATTAATAAATGGCAATTACTATTTTAAAGATTGCACAAATATTAGGCACTTCTACGAAATACACTATCATCTCCCATGGTATATACTTAATTTTACCATATGGAAGAATATTATAATGCAATATTAATGCACTTTATTTTCCTTCCTTAAATTATGTTTATGTTTACTTTCAAACACGTATTTGTTTTTAACTTTCAGTTTGCAATGGACCATTAATCCGCCAGTCTCGTTAGAATTTGCCAATCGGAGAGCCAAACAACATTAATGTCACTTCACACATTGCTTTTGTGACTATACTTCATATTAATACCTTGCTTTCATAATTCACCTCACTCTAACAAAGGTATCAACTTAATTTTTTTTTCAGCTTTCATCCCACAATAATATAAATTTGATTGGAGATTTCAAAATATCACAATTAAGTCATATATAAACTGGTAAAATTGACCGATACCGAGAAATACCCACATGAGAAACTACGTCAAACCCTTACTGTAAATACCAGCTTGGACTATAAGTTAAGTATAAACGACCGCTACGAGACACACCCAATTCCTAGCAATCATACGCACATAATGTGACGGACTTCATTCCCATCTTGTTTCTGTTTTGTTCTTTTGCTTTGCTTTTTTTCTTTTTCTTCATCAGGCCACACAGCAATTTTTTTTTTTCCCTTTAAGTCAATTTCAAATTGCACATATCACTTTTCCTGGATTTGAACAAATTTTCTACATGCTAAGAAATAACCTGGAATGTGCTTGCTTTGAATTGACTAGCGGCCGAAGATACTCTGGTGACAAAACCAACCAGGCTCATGACGTCACCCTTCATAGCCTAAACTGTCGCCTGGCAACCGTCTACGCACGTCAATGGGTTGTATGAATTATTCCTCATGGAGACCAATCTATCTCTTGCCTCGTTTTTTTTTTTTTCTCTTTTTTTTTTTTCTCTCTCTCTTTTATTTTTTTGTTCGTTTCGTTCTTATGACAAATTATGCAGAAGCTTATAGGTAGCAAGGAATAGATGAAGCAATGCTTAAGCAAATGGAGAAAAGAAAGTAAAATAAGAAGGAATAAAAAAAAAAAAAAATAACAGGGTTACTTTGTGTATTAGGCATGGACATGTTGCATGTGACAGAAAATGGTAAGTTGAGGTTATTTAAGGACCGTAGAGCTGTCCGACGTGTTCTGATAGGCTCAGTGAGGGGACTATATAGAGCTGTCCGACGTGTTCTGATAGGCTCAGTAGCGGGGACAATAGTATCCAGGTATCTCGCCCACGCAAAAGACTCACGCCCACGACACCGAGCAAAAAACGTGACAAGGCTACGTATAAAAACCTCTACTAGAGTGTTACGACCATATCTGAGATAAAAATTTCAAAGCCAATTACGTGAATTATTAAGATCGTCTATCAAAGTGAAACAGAAACTATCTCTAACTTGGAAAAGGTCACAAAGTAGCGAGAAAGGAGAGAAAGAAAAACCCAGGCAATGAAGATAAAAAAAAGAAGATAGAATACATGAGTGAGGTGTATTTGATCAATGTCAGCTACATTACCCAGCTGGCTCAACCATATGTTCAATCCCTACCCTGGCTAAATCAAACATCTCTTTAAAAATGTCCTTTTGCTGCACTGGGAGAAAATGCTTCGGAACCACAAGGAGAGGAGGCAGGGGTAAACCAAGGGGTGATAAATAGGGTTCACCAAAGTGGGTGGAAAGGGGGAGGGGAGCCGGGGGGGGTTACAAGGGTCCATTCTTATTTCCATCGCAAACAAAGGGACAGTGGAGTGTCGTTTTAGTTTTGTTTTCTCTCTCTAGCTGGAGTAGCAATTACAGTAGTTGCAATCAATAGCAAACATAAACTTGCAAAAATTCAAGAGCCCAGCTATATAATGAGTAAGTGATATTTTTTTTTTTTTAACTGAGGTGAAAATATTCAGCGTACATACTCAACCATAAAATAGCCATAGATCAGGAATGTCATAATTTACATAATTGGCATTTGGAATATATATAACAGTAATAACAGGAAATTAGTCGTACAACATATTTGAATGATATATATAGAGGAAAAAAAAAACAATTGTAAGTTTGGAGGAAGACTTAAACTCTCTTAAATTAGAGTACAAGTTTTAGTCAACATGAAGAGGGAATATCCAACCACATCCTTTAGGCAGTGTTTCAGGATATGGACAGCAAACTGTCCCTGATCAGGCAACTCTACAGGGTAACTCTACAGGGTCTATAAAAGTCATGCAGGTGAATTGTTGGTCAGTTGTTGATGAGGATAATACTGTACGGCTTATAGTGTTTATCCAAATCGTTAGGAATCGGGGCAGAATGTACACAACCTGTTTCTGGATAAACTTACTAACTATAGACACGATGAGTGAAATCTAAATTGTCCGTAGTGAAGGTACATTTGGTTGTATCAAATTTAAGCAAGTTACGACACTTTTATGTGATTTTATCCATTTTTTTCCTCTCAGGCTGGACTTCAGTTTGTCTAGGAGATTTCAAATTGTAAACATGAAATTCATTGACTCCAATAGGCAGTATTTTGGTAGAAATTTGTCATTTATAATTATAACATGAAAAGTCCATAGACAAGTTTTTTTGTCAGTTTCACTGTAAAAGATCCATGTTATATGCAAATTAGGTTAGGCCTGTGTTCATCTACCTGGAGAAGTGTGATAGGGGCAGGTCATAGTTTGGTATCTGTTGTAAGAGCTAGCAAATATACTTTATCAATATCTGAAGTAACTATGTTGAAATGATGAGAAGCAGCTATTCATATGCATTTTGTGTTAACATGTATGTTTGGCAGAAGAAAAGCTAGATTGCAAACACTGTCAACTTTTAGATTCAAAAGGCTCCAAAGTACTACCAGTGCCCATATCGCAGTCCTTCAATAGAAGACACAGGCCTAACCTAATTTGCATATGTAAGATATGAAGCATAAATGTTGATTACTATCAAGAGATTAATTGCTACGATAACCAGCTAGCTACACATTGGTGGCAAGGAACAAATACTTCAAAAACATTCATATATTTGACTGAACATTGTCTGGATTTCATTACCAATCGATTATGGTTCTTAGAATGATGTTTGTAACAATTAGCAATCAGCATAATTCATAACGAAATGTTGCACAGATGACATCAAATGGTTTTGTTATGGTGATGTTTGTGGTTTTGCCATGTGATTTACCTTTCTACTATACAATTCATGATATAGTTTCATGATTCTATACAAATGCAAATATGTCAATTAAGACAGTTCTGTTATGTCTTGAAACTAAGAACATATAATGTCTTTAAGCTTTGAATGTAACATTATTATTAAATGACAAATTTCAACTTATAATTTATCCCATAATGGAGTATCAACTAAATTTAAATTTATTTAAAATTTCTCCTCGACAAACTGGAAGTCCAATATGAATGACACAAATGAACAGAAGCTCTCACAAGAAAAATGGGATGTCCTGAATCCGAGAAGAAACTTTTCTCTGTCATGTTTCTATTGAACGTACTGTATCTGAGTCTACCATAATAATGTCATGTATGCTTCTACTTAAATGTATTACTTAATGCCAGTCAGAGATTTGGCAGGAACTTTGTAAATTACACTTGTGAAACTTTGCTAATTTTAGGCTAATTTGACAAATTAAGCTGTGGTTGAATTAAACGTATGATATCTAAATAGAAATTAACATGTGCCTGAGTTTTAAAATGAAGACGAACAAACATTGTCTTTTGACTTCATCGTAATCTTCCTTTCAATTGGGGTACAAGTTCTTTCCCCCCCCCCCCCCAAAAAAAAGAAAAATAATATACTCATTTTAAGTCGGAAACAAGTTACAGTACCTGTATCTTATAGCCAAAAATGGTCGAGCTTACAGTAATGTTACCGACATCAAAAACTTACGTACGGATATTTGGAGTAAATACATACTGTAACATTCAGTTGCTACTACTTAGACATTTCACACAAACACATCTCTTCTATGCAGTGACATAAAATGTACATAACAAAAAATATTAAAAATTCCAGAAACCTTCAAAAGTCACTTAACATAAATTCAACGCTCATAACTTACACAGACATACACATGTACGCACGCACACACTAGCAAACAGACCAAATATGGAGAAATACAAAAAACCCGAAAGAAACCAAATCACATTAAGTAAAAGTGTCAGCTACATCTATGATCCTGATAATAATTTTCCATCGGTTTTCCTTTTTTCTTTTTATTTCTTCTTTTTGCCTCCGAGGGATTGACAGGCCTTACTGCTGTGGTTTGTGCGACGTCAGCTTCTTAAGTGCTGCTATTGTAGGCTTGCGGCAAGCCTGTGAAACAGTGACGTAATGGCCTGCTTCGGTCACAGGGCCACTGACGTGGATGAATCAGTCGTGTGCGGGTATCGATTGCTCAAGCAGCTTCCATCTTAGAGTCTATGAGATGGTCGACAGGGACGCTATCAATTTTGCATGCCACGTCCCTCCCTCTTCGTCATTGCAGCTCGTTACGCTCTTGGTAAAGTGGACGGGGCATTACGAGAAGGCTTATGTCAGTTTACACAACAGTGATGTCATGAGAAATCGGGTACGTTTATAGCAGCTTACATGTCTGTTCTGGCAAATGGCACATTCTCTCTTTCTATCTCTCTCTCTCTCTCTCTGTATATATTAATAAAGTTGGCAATGTTTCTTCAATGGAATTAAGTTTTTTTGGGGGGGTGTTTGAAGATACCAACTAGATGAGTAATATTTGTATGAATATTACACGTAAAATAGTTGATAAGCTGGATGCATTGTAACTCCGAGGGAAAAAAGAGAAGTTATAAGTTAGTACTGTAGTGACCGAATGGAGCTCTGCACATGTTGAAGGGCAAATTTGCTGAAAAGCTTCAACTTCTTGTGAATGAAATGATTGTTGTTCGAATACAAAGCAAGGTACCTCCTGCAGCCCTTACAGGTGGGTAACAATAGAATTTATAGAAACCCACCCCCCCCCCAAAATAAAACAAAAGTCAAAAATAAATTTACTCCTGGACTAGATCCTTCCGATTGAACCTTCCATGGTTTCCATACGATGTGACAAAATGACAGTTCCAGGCTTTTCTTGCTTAAAGCTGCATACTGACCACAACATGTAATAATTCCACCCAACCATGCATCACAATCCCGACTAGATCTCGGAAATCCCGGTTTCCTGCTCTTACATTAGCGAGATATAAAACGAGTTAATCGAATCCACAACAATTTCTGCTCCACAGAACTAATTTTAAATGTGTTACGGTTTTATAGAGCTACAACTTCTTCCTTCTGGGTCAGACTTTTCGGCTATGATGCCTATAAAGGAATCTGGCCAGTCACCTCCAGACTTGGAAAAAGTCCAACAAAATTTGCATGCATAATAGTGAATGTTCATATAAATATATGAATAAACATGAACAAAGTTTTTGTTCCAGACGTTACACATGATACTGCATGCCTCTTTATAAATCAGCTTCCATGTTGATTCGAGAAAAGTATGATGCAACATTTTCTAAGCTATAAACAATTTCACAAAGCCTTCCCCCCCCCCTCCCATAAAGTTAAAAAATTAGCTAATTAGACACCAATGATTAGTTGCTGTTAATCTGTTTGGCCTTATCCATTTCCACGAATTACAATTGTTGAAAAAACCATTGTAGATGGCATTTTTAGCAACTTTTTAACTTGGATGCAGGTGAAAATTTAATTACCCATGACAATTAGACTGACACATTTAAACATAAATATAATAATAAGGTAGAAATGTCAGAGAAATGCATCCATATAGAGATGATAAGGTCCATGACACATTTTCATTGTAACATAGGCTAAAAGATAATGTATGGTATCACAGCAATTCATAATCAAACTTTTTGTGAACTCTGTGTTTAATCCTCAAATGACGCCCACCCATTTCCAAGGAATAGACGTCATCAGAAGAAGAGATTAGATATACCTTTGCAAAAGGTGGCTGTTTCTTCCTTCAACTTAAAGATTGGAAATTAGATAAATCTGAACAAATTTTAGGCAGCATTTTGCAGGGAATTAACAAGTAGGAGTTTACACATGTACTAACCTATCGATAAGCTGCAGGTGTCGATTTACAAACCAAATGTAACAAATGAATCTATCTCACTTCCAATAATTTAATGCATAACTCTATCGTTCTCCATTATTTTGGGGGCTATTTTGCACCCACAGCGTGACTAAAAGATTATTGAGCAAATGCCTATAAAAAGTGATGATATGTTCGGATCACCGGATCAGACTCGGATCGTACCTTGTGACCTCAAGTTTCCAATTTAATCTACGATTAGCCGGACAGATTTAAAGATTGAAACCATATAAGCCAGTTCTATGAGTTATTGATAAACTTAAAAACTGAATATTGCATTTTATCATAATCCATGTGTTTCATTCATGAAAAAGTTGAACATGATATAGTATACATTGTGAATTATTAATATACAAATATATATACTTGTAGCACATTCTCTTTTATTCCCCTAAAGATTTAATCTGCATAGAACTCATCTCAATAAATCTACTTGCAGTATATTCACCCATTGAAACCAACATCATCGTCCCGAAAACATCAATTTGGTTCACCAAAATTGCAACTGGAATTAAAGTAAAATAGGCATCTACCCTTATTGTGAATCCAATAATAAAACATATACAATTAGATTGAGCTATCCATTGGTTCATCATCAAACAGTATTTTCAAAGCACTGATATCGTGGAAGACTTCAAAAGTGCCTTGAAAGAGAAAGGTTTTTAAAAGCTGTTTCTTGAAACTGTTCAGTGAGTGGCAATGGTTGTGTACCACAAAAGGCTTTGTTAGTTATAGTGAGGGTTGGTAGTTATAATGAGGGCCGGTAGTCATAGTGAGGGCCAGTTGTCATAGTGAGGGCCAGTTGTCATAGTGAGGGCCAGTGGCGGAGCGTCCATACAGTCAGGGGGGCGGATGCCCCCCCCCTGAAGGACTCAAATGGTCTGCTGGCGCCCTTTTCAGCTCTTTACCACTTTTTATTTATTCGCGATTATTGACTTTTTAATTGCGCTCTCATCTACCTATTGACATTTGTCACATTTTGTTGGTGTAATTTGGCGATGACACCTATTTATTCTTTGTTTATCTGCAAATTAGCCAGGCCCGGAAAGGGTCATTTCTGGCGATCTAGGGAGTATCTTTACTCAAAACATTTCTGTACGCTACGCGCCAACCTGTGGTGGCGCTCCGCTTAGTGTCGAAAGCCCCCCTACAGACCATTCTCGCCCCTCCTGACCAATACCCCTAGCTCCGCCACTGGTGAGGGCCAGTAGTCATAGTGAGGGCCGGTAGTCAATGTGTGGGCTATAATGAAGGTTAGATGTACAGTACTTAGTATGTATTAATATGTGGGTTATAATGGTGGGATGTACAGTACATAGTATGTATTAATGTGTGGGTTATAATGAAAGTTGTACATACAGTGTATAGTAGGTATTTGTGGGTTATAATTAAAGTGGGATGTTCAGTTCATGCTATGCATTAATGTGTGGGTTATAATGAAGGTGGGATGCACAGTACATGCTATGCATTAATGTGTGGGTTATAATGAAGGTGGGATCCACAGTACATGCTATGCATTAATGTGTGGGTTATAATGAAGGTGGGACGTACAGTACATGCTATGCATTAATGTGTGGGTTATAATGAAGGTGGGATGTACAGTACATGCTATGCATTAATGTGTGGGTTATAATGAAAGTGGGATGTACACTACAAGCTATGCATTACTGTGTGGGTTATAATGAAGGTGGGATCCACAGTACATGCTATGCATTAATGTGTGGGTTATAATGAAAGTGGGATGTACACTACAAGCTATGCATTAACGTGTGGGTTATAATGAAGGTGGGATGTACAGTACTTACTACGTATTAAGTTTACAAATTTTCTTCAAAGTAATGGAAATGTATTAAGGAAATACCAGTGTCTAAAAGACCTCTTAAGCTACAGAGGAGGATTTATATACAACAAATGTTTTGTCTTAATCTCAATGAGTTACATTTAGCCAGTATTATGAACTACCCCTATTTTAATTAGATTGAATGAGAGATCAGGCAAATTAATATGTAACTGCGAGCTTATTCTGAACAATTTGTCACATGTAAACCATTAAGACTGAGAAATGCATGCTGTACAAGAAGAGTGTGGGCACTGTCAATTTCTCAGTATTTCATTTACAGGTGTTTCTTGGTCAATACAATGACCTGATGAGCAATAAAATATACGGATGTGTAAAACAAAACAAAAGATTATGAGGGGGCAGAAAGTCAGTATATCTGATTAATCCCTAGTAACCGAATATATATGCTAGTATTTAATCAAATTTCTACAAAGAAATTTGAAAAAAAATGATTGAGTGGTCATGAATTGTAATCAGCCGTGGGCTGATGGAAACTCGATACAGATTGTCAGGAGAGTATTAAGTGGCTATAGAGGGATCACGTAACTTTGTTACCACACCTAAAACTATATATCTGAAGTACAACTGGAACTTCCGATAGACTGAATGAAACAATTTTGGGATGCTCGTGGGGGAGGAGAAAAAAAAATTATTGTTTTCTGAATCTTCTCTGAAAGTAAAACTCTTTTGAAAATGGAATGAGGACGGTTTAAACTTCCTGAAGCCGTGGGTTTTATAACTTTCATGCAATTAATTAAGACCGTAGAAATTCATTATCTGAGAACAAAACGTGACGCAGACCTCGCAGAATTGGACGGTGCATAACTTGAAATGCCTATAGCACGGATGAGCCTGGGGTAAAAAAAAATCATGGAATTTTGCAAAAATTGCGGTATAGGATCCAGTTTGCGTTTGCTACAGTGTGTTAGGATAATAGTTTTTGTCCCCGAGGTAGAAAAGAAATCATGGATATTCCGCGAATTTGCGGAAAAAGCTCATATGCCCTGCTATAGAGAATGACAGACAAACAACGAGCTACACAAATGGGTCACAAATTAACAATTACAATGAAACAGCAGCACATGACATAGTTGGGTGTGAATTCGTCTGGTATCAGCCCCTGCACCATGGTTTTTGTCTAATTCAGTACTTACATGGGAAGCATATATATTCAGGTGACACAAAACAGCCATTGATAATGGACTACAACTTTGATCAGGAACATTCTGTTGAGTCAGGCGAACAAAACTATGTACAGTATATCATGTTAACTCTGTAAATGCTAAGTAGTACTTCAACAATTTTATTTAGTGTCTCTATCAAAGACTGTCTGAAACTGGCTATTGCCACCAAAGTTGGTTGTATTATGTATAAATTTTGTCAAATATAGCCTGGGCAAGTTTTTTTTTGTTTTTTTCAAAAGCTTTAATTTCTTGTCTAGAATATGGTGCTGTTGTTTTCTTCCTCAAAGATGACACTTTTGGAACTTGTGTGTTATTAGCTGTAAACTACTAATGGTTTCAAGGTTCGATGAAAACTGACATTGATAAGATAGCATCTTCCTTGCAGAGTCCCCAATCAACTGACAATCCCTTAACTACAAAACCCTTTAATCCTCACTTCCATGGTGCACCTACTGTACAGTAGTTCATTTCTACCCCTGCAGACTGGCCATCCATCTCCCTCCCAAATCCCAAATTCAACCAACTCCCCACTCCCCCAGGTACGTCGAGAGCCAGGCCCCGGGAAAATATATCAACAGATGCCCCCTCCCTCCCTTGAAGTGTTCGTTTCTCAGTAAGAATACGATGAGAATGAGTATAAATTTGTTATTTATCACATACATGTATCTCTTTTCTGTTTAATGGAACCCTGGGCTATCCTCCTGTTTCTCTCTCATGAGATCTACCTTCCCTTCTCTACCCAATCCCGGTCCCTCCCCATAACATCCATTAACTTTACTTTCTTATAATTTACTACAATTTTCTATTGTTGCAATATTACCTTTGCATATTACCTTTGAATATTATCAGATTGAGGCAAAACTACTAAATTAAAACAATAAGATAAACAATAAAGAAAGAGATAAAAAAACAAGAACATAAATATTAGGAAGAACTAAAATTATACTAGAAATGGATAAATTAAGACAATAGCTCAGCACATTTCACTAAATACAATGAGGGAAGTTCATTTAATCTCATCATGGTGTTACTTTGCATTTTAAACAAGGTTTATCCTGGAAACATGAAACTAAAGATATTGTCACGTACACCGTAGGAGAATCTGACAACATGTGAGTTTTTCTCTGGCTACCTCGTGACCTTTTTGGCCGCAGTGAGACTCGTAGTCTCCACTGGATCTTATACAGCACCCTGGGAAATATCCTTACACATACACACATATATAGATAATTCTCCACACAAAGTGCCCTGGCTATTCCACTGCCAAATCCAAAACTAATTTGGAGATCCTTTTTCCCTAAACCGCTCGTTTCTTTTTCCCTTTCTTAATATTCTACTTGTGAACACTGAAAACACAAACTTGCCACTTCACACACATGAACACTTGGCTGGGTAGTTACGGAATTGCGTAAATGTTGCCATAGCAACATTGCATAATCACCTTTTCAGGGGGCTTCACGAAGATAAATGAGTCATGCAGCTGGATGCGAGATTATGGTAAGGACAGCGAGTTGTGCGCGTATATATATACAAAGAAAAATGAGTATAGCAGTATAGTACGTCTATTGTGAGATGCCAAGGCATATGTCCTGCTTTAAAGTAACAAATTTATTAACAGAGATTGCAAAATGGGGGCACTACGGGTACAGAATCAAGCAAGAAACACGTGGACAATGCTCCCGATACCTCTGCAACTTCTCCAGTGATGTAGGGGAGAGGATGCTGCTATTAAACTCAAGCATATGCTTTACTTTAGCTGAACATCATACAGAAACTTGCTGCAGATAATGTGTAGTAAAGTACTGTAACTGCTCTGAAAGTTATAGAATGGTATATTACATAGCTGTGGTCCTTAATTCTATGAACAAAATTAGCCTAGTTCGAGGCAGACTATCTATGCTAGGTCAATGCAGTCACTTTACTTATTTATTAATGGCTTTATGTTAACATGCTACAAACATGGTGTAACCAACTGGGTGTAACATACATCTCTATGTGTGGTCTCAATCTGTGTAAACAAGGTGTAACATACATCTCTATGTGTGGCCTCATCTGTTAAAACATGGTGTAACATACATCTCTATATGTGGCCTCAATCTGTGTAAACATGGTGTAACATACATCTCTATGTGTGGCCTCAATCTGTAAAAATATGGTGTAACATACATCTCTATGTGTGGCTTCAATCTCTGAAAACATGGTGTAACGTACATCTCTCATGGCCTCAATCTGTGCAAACATGGTGTAACATACACCTCTATGTGTGTCCTTAATCTGTGTAAACATGGTGTAACATACATCTCTATGTATGGCCTCAATCTGTAAAAATATGGTGTAACATACATCTCTATGTGTGGCCTCAATCTCTGAAAACATGGTGTAACGTACATCTCTCATGGCCTCAATCTGTGCAAACATGGTGTAACATACACCTCTATGTGTGTCCTCAATCTGTGCAAACATGGTGTAACATACATCTCTATGTATGGCCTCAATCTGTAAAAACATGGTGTAACATAATGTACATCTCTATGTGTGTCCTCAATATGTGAAAACATGGTGTAACATACATCTCTATGTGTGACCTTAATCTGTGTAAACAAGGTGTAACATACATCTCTATGTGTGGCCTCAATCTGTAAAAACATGGTGTAACATACATCTCTATGTGTGTCCTCAATCTCTGAAAACATGGTGTACAGTAACATACATCTCTATGTGTGGCCTCAATCTGTACAAACATGGTGTAACATACATCTCTATATGTGGCCTAAATCTGTGCAAACATGGTGTAACGTACATCTCTATGTGTGGCCTCAATCTGTAAAAACATGGTGTAACATACAGTACTGTACATCTCGATGTGTGTCCTCAATCTGTGAAAACATGGTGTAACATACATCTCTATGAGTGGCCTCAATCTCTGTAAGCATGGTGTAACATACATCTCTATGTGTGGCCCCAATCTTCCAAAATAATTCCAACAAATTCCCTTTTCTGTTTTCCATTCATTTCCTTTTTAATATAAGCAAATTAAATCTATAAAGTTAGATGATCCAAAGCTCAAAATTTCAGCAAAATCATGTGATTATAAACCACCTGTAGTCCCATTCCAGACCGGATTTAACATTGAACATTCCATTATCTAGTATTTAGCAACCACATTACACCAATGAAGGAAGGATATTAGCTATATCTGCATGATCGGCATCTATAAATGCTTAGAAAAATGACATTTTAAACTGCCTGTTGACACTTGAAATCACTGACCATTACTTGAATACCTAGCATATTTTGGTGCTACACATAATACTGCTAATATAGATCTAGCAATTTTTGGGGAGCATTATTACTTATGAGTTATGACACTACAAGTGGGGTAACAGTTTGGTTTTGCTTTGAACTAAAGGGCACTAGTAGCAGCTGCCCAATTGATCAAAACCTGTTATAGCTTTATATGATTAAAGAGTCTCTTCATAGAATACAATAACTAGTCATGTTATTGTACTTACGGCAACTAATGACTGTGTGGAAGTTAATGGAATCAGCTAACATCAAATGATATCTGGCTATTACTTCCATACATTATGCACCACATCTACCAGACAGGATTTCTGCACAATTAATACATCCGAGAATGTCGTTTACTCTATAGAAGGGTCTCAATTGTGAGAAAAAGGTACCAGTCAGGCGTGTAGCCAAGGAGGGGGGGGGGGGCGAATGGGGCAGCCGCCTGCCCTTGAGCATATATATTTTAATGCTTTTATGATATTGCTAATAATTTCAAAAGAGAAAATGCTATTAGATGCAATTACTTACAAGGCCTGGGAAGTGCTATTTTCAGCGATCTGGGGGCATTTTCAGCCAAAATTTTCTAGATCAGAACATGGTCTTGATACATACAGTAAGTATAGCAACAGGTGCAGAGCCCTCCTATTTCATTAGTATGCTGATATTATAGCCAAGTCAATTTAAGATTAACAGCTATTGTGTAACTCTGAGCTTGCTCAATTTACAATGAATGCAAAGGGTATGATATATTTAAATGAGTCTTTCAATTATGTTGCCCTTTCTTAATAGGTATATACAGTACCTTAATAATGAATCACGCTGGGGAGATCTCTATAAACTGACATTATAGAGTGTGTTCTCGACGTCATGAATTATTCTCACAAAGTCTATTATTTCGTGCAACATTCACTGGCACTCTTCAAAAGATATTGATCTTCAGAAATTAAGGTGGGTGGAACTGGGCCTTCAAAAAGCTACAAATGTGTCCGTACTTTTCATTTTCAGCACATGTATGTCATCAACAAAGAGGACATCCCTCTCCCTAAATCCTCTCTCCTGCCCGAGCTGATGTCTTCATTACATCTTTCTAGCCTCAGCCCGTTCCCATGGCCATCTATTGATACTATACTCCAGCGAGTGCATCCAGAGTGTGTCAACGAGAGTCCCTCGGCCTATAGGTTCACCTACAAGGTGTACTCAACAGCAGTTTCCTCCAGAGGTCTCTTTCTAGGGTACAACCTTCAGAGTACAGAGTACTTTGGCCTAAAGATATATACAGAAAGTACCTCCAAAAAATGTCCACATCAACTCATTACATGTCTCTAAAGAGTGTCCTCCACAGGGGAGGGGAGGGGGGTCTCTTTCTTAGGGTACAACCGCCAGAGTACAGAGTACTTTGGCCTAAAGACAAAATACATCCAAAATATGTCAACATGAACACATTACATATCTCTAAAGAGTGTCCTCCACAGGGGAGGGGAGGGGGGTCTCTTCCTAGGGTACAACATTCAGAGTACAGTGTACTTTGGCCTAAAGACATGTTCATGTATACAGAAAGTACATCCAAAAAATGTCAACATCAACTCATGATGTATCTCCACAGGTGAGGGGAGGGAACGGGGGTCTCCCTTAGAAATACTCATATAGAGATAACCAACCGTGATGCCCTGTACGTGTACAGATGGGTTATAAACAGAAGTACCTATGGCTTTAAGGTGAGCCCTTACAGGTTGTAGCCAGCTAACAGACAAGGCTTGATATTGTGTATGCACGTAGTATTATCTGTTGGATATAAACCTGAATAGAAGGATTTAAGTGAATCTAACCAATTGATGCTTCCTTGACCTTTAGAGCCATCTGCTTAGCAAAAGATCAAGCTTTGAATCCATTCGGAAAAGTTATTCAATCTTCTATTATACTTAATTTTTTTTTGTAGTATTAAAATTTATAAAAAATTCTGTGTAAAACCTTGCATTCATGTATTGACATTTAACAATTTACTTAAAGACAAAATAAATCAGCTTAGCAGGTCAGAATCTCACATGATACATTTTTATTCTTCTTTATTAATCTCCCCAAAATCAATTCCATTTTGACACACATTCATAACGATAATACCATGGCAACACACGCTGCTTTCAGCATTCCTGTAATTTTCCTTCATTCTTCTTCTTCCTCACATCACATGCTATACACACCTGTGCTACTACTATACACAGCGAAAAAGTCTATATACTTCAAAGCCCAGAAAATACAGCCCCACCAAGAAATAGAGAGAGAGACAAAAAAAGGGCATTCATAAAAAGAGCAGCTTTTTAATGCATGTCGCAGCAACGTAGCATTGGTTCATCCATTCATTACTTTCCACATTATTTTTTTTTTTCCTTTCCTCTTTACAGACAGTTGCGCTCATGAAAAACCTCCCCAGCATATATAGAGTCAGTCGTCACTGACGTGTGTATCACACACAACTATTGACAAAAATCAGTGAATGGGAATACCTCATCAATTGTTTTGGAGTAGGCAGTTGCTTGGGAAACGTAGTAGGGTGAATTAAAGATACCGAGGAGGAGTAGTAATAGTACAGATATATATATATATGTTGTATGCAGTAGATACGCTCGGCAAGGTAGTTTATACGGAGTGGTTCTATAATAAACATACTCTGATGTAACTCGCTCTACGGGGTCTTTGATTGGTGAGATGTGAGTGCAAGCAGAAGTGGGTGTGTGATTTAAGGTACTTTTCTTTTCTGGATCTTCTCGTCGTTCTACAAACAACACACGAGTGTATTTCTCCTTAACGTGTGCAAGCATTATTAAACCTACCAGGTTTGAACTTGTACAAACAAAAAAAAAAACATTAGTATTTTTTTTTTTTCTTTTTCTTTTTTTTCCATCTCTATCTCGTTTCTTCGTCCTCTCTATATCTGAGCTCTACTCGGCGGCCTGAGAGTAGTACGTGGTAACGTCACGACTGGTGTCTGTCAAGAGTCTATTGCTTACCGCCTGCCAAACCGCCCACGCATTTTCCAGATAAAATTTTATGAAAATGCAAGGCTTTGGATTACTGTGTTTATTCTGAATGTGTGAGTAAAAGAGAAAAAAAAACAGAAAGGAAGAAAGGGAGGTTTCATAGCACAAAAGGATTGCATGGCAGAGCTGTTTGACTAAATCTGTGGCCATCGGAGGAATTGTGAATGATACCATGGAGCTTCTTGTTGAAAGGGAAATCAAGAAAAAAACATGATCAAAAGATATTTTAAATGGAGGTCTATTTTTTTTTTTTTTTTTTTTTGTGAACTTCTTATGTAAGGAATATATCGTAGGTCATTTAGAAGATGTGCAGCGGTATAAAAAGGCACTGCGTGGAAACGTGCGCCATCCCTCCATCGTGACACGCCATGCAGTACTGACACACACAAGAGTTGTGCAGCTCGCATATTACCCAGATAGCTAGCTGACCTATTCTCAAGGATGTATTTCATCTACCATGGCTTTTCCAATTCATTTGTTGCGGTGGTTGTTATTATTATGATTATTTCGTTGTTTTTTTTTCTCTCTGTTTTTGTTTATTCTTGTGATTTCTGATCGACGCCTCCTGTTGTTTGTTCGTTCATTTGTTCAGCATTTCTAATGAGAAGAATCATGTTGTTCATTTTTACCATTGGATGTATGTGCAACAATCACCCACACTGAGGTATGTAACACAATGTAATACCACCTGTTATTTTGTTATCCAGCTGTTTGATAATCTCGCATATAAAATTAAGACGTTTTAAACACTGGCATAGCTAGACGGAGACCCAACCCTATCTTTTTTCTTTATCATTACCCAAAGCACATATATACTTTTATTTATATATCCTTCTTTTTTTTTCTTTATCTGAGTATTTCTTCGATTTAAATTTAGAATGTCCAAGTAAAAAATAATCGCAAGATTTAAGTTAGTCCCTTAGCAATCATCAGCGTTGGATTATATTTTAGGTGGGGAAAGCTAACCGATCGCCTCGTAAACAATATGGTTGCCATTCTATACTCTCGTAGAATCATGCATTGCAAAATGGGGCAATAACATGTTCCCTTCTTTCCTCTTCTACATTTTTCCTCGCCATCTGCGACTGCTAGCTTCCACTTTGCTTCTTCCACGTGTCTTAAATGTAACTGGTAAATGTAACTGTATTTGCTAATCAGAGCCACTGAACATCAGACTATCCTGTTTAGTTTCTTATATTCATGCTCATAGCATTAAACAGAATGAAATCTTAGAAAAACCTTCACAAACTCTGTTTGCAATTCAAAATAGATGAAACCCTAGCCTACAGGTCTACAACACTACACAGGAGATGGGTATCTAGGCCCTAGTTCACTCTGCATACAAGAATCGGGTCGGAAGTAGTTAATAGCCGGACTTATTTTCGTAGCAAACTGACTTACTTACTAGTTGCACCGGTTTGGATATCGATAAAATATTCTGTACGACTTAAATATGCATGGGAGATTATTATATCAATAACTGGGGGTTTATAGACAGATATAAGATATATAGACCAGGAATCCAATCTGTGATGTAGGTTTACCTGTGGCCCAGTTTACCTGGCAAACATTTCTATGATTGAGAATCCTGCTGCTAAATAACAACACAGTGTCATCGTCTTTAAGTTTCAATCAGAGGGATTTTCCAACAAGATCTTGTGAAGTCCACGATACAATGGGTGTTTTGCCCTAATTTTTCGAAAAACGTACAGCTTTTTTGCTGTAACCTGTTTTACACATTGTCACGGCAAGGGGAACTAACCTTTACTGCTGCCACAATCATTTTTTTCTTCTTCTTCTTTGGTCAGGCCTTCCAGTGGCCGGCTAGATGGGTCATTGGCTAAAGCTGTGACCAATAATACTACTCAGATTGGGATCGAACAACATTACTTAATTTTAGCGATGTATAGTGCTGCTTTAAGTTCCTAAAGGTCCATTATTATATAAATAACTTGCAGCTTTGATGTTGAAAGTGCATCCTTGTGGAAACAATATCCAGAATGATTTATACACACAAGTGCTATACTCTGATAACTCTAAAACCTGTATGGGTTTGAAGCCTGAATAATGTCTTCTAAATCTGCTAAACGAAGGTTCACAATTTTAAATAATGCACAAACATGGTTATGAATTACCTCAAACAATCCATCATTCCTCATCTATATATCGACTAAACCAAAGAACAGTTTGTACAAACCCTCCCTCCCTCCCGTCGCTTTTAATGACATTTTAAGAATTTCCAACGCTTTCGTCTTTTAGGCCGCATAAAACTATTTTCTTGACTCACAGTACTACCATTTTAAGGTACATATATACTGTGTATTTATTATCCTATACTATCAACAACTTACAAATACATCCAACTTATCCTAGACAGATCTATGCAGATCTATACATAAACCAACCTCATTCTTGGACAGTTTAATTCTCAATGAGATGCAGTGTAGTATAATTCTCTTTACGTTTACAGTATATTATACATACTACTTATATACATACTACTTATATTGTGAGATACTTCACACAATTACTAGGTGCAGCTTTGGGCTGTTTTTGTTTTTATACTGGCAGCTTTTCTCTTTAAGTAGTTTTTGCTGGCACAGTAAAACCGTTTGTCTCGTATGCTTATTTATTTAAACATACGATGCCAAAAGAGTTATGAAGGCTACCAGCGCAGGCTGGCTCTGAGCTCCAGGGATGATGCACTCACATTTTTAAGTTCAGAGCTCCTCACAATTACTGGTACTGTACGTCAACTTTCTCCCAAAACCAACCCTTACAGTAACTTTTAGCAAATCTTCACCGAAATGGATCTACAAGCATTAACTGTTTAACACAGGTCTGTTTACAAAGACAGTGACTTTGCGTTCCTCTATTGATCAAAACAAAAGTTTCAATTTGACTAACCTTATTATTATTATTATTATTATTTTGGACAAATGAACATACTTTAGTGGCTTATACGCTATTCCCTTCCATTATAAATATATTTTGTCACTCAGGCCCCTTTTTATATAGCAGTATAAATTTCAACTAAATGGGCACATCCCTCCTTCTTCCTTTATTATTAAACTTGAATATAAGTTGAGATAGTCGACTACCTTCTTTTGTATAAAGAAAGATGAACAAAGTCTACAGATACTAAAAGTTGTTTGTATCCTAGAGTGGTGTATCCCATTTAACAGATACTAAAAGTTGTTTGTATCCTAGAGTGGTGTATCCCATTAAACAGATACTAAATGTTGTTTGTATCCTAGAGTGGTGTATCCCTCCATTTATCTACACTAAATGACTGTCTTTTCTACATTATTTAACCCATAAACACACACAAAAATATGGTCTTGTAAATGGTACATCAGTGTAAATGCAGCAGGTACCATGTTACTGTTAATAAGTCATCACCTCTTATCACACCTTGATAGTATTTCACAGACTCGTTTCAATATATGACAGAGACACTTTCAAGGTATATTGGGAATGAAAAAAAAATAAGTACAAGAATTTAGTTTATAAGTCTCTTCCAAACCAAACAATGGTCGATTGTTTTACTTATTAATTGATTAATTTATTGATTGATTTATTTTTGTTTTAATGTTGCTGAAGTATCCATGGAAGATGCCGTTTCCATTGACAAATACATTTTTTTCTTAGATTCATTTCAGTTCAAGACTGGTTTTCATCTGTTTGAATAAAACCTCATACTGTACATCTGTCTCTAATCCATCCACAAAAATTGGATGAAATTAATGTTTTGTATGCAAAATATCAAAAGTATTTTGATTAGCATTTATTAGAACTAATCAAGTTGTAATGTATAACAGTTTAAAAAAAGTCAATTTTGAGAAAATAATTGGAAGACAAGTTCAAAATCTTCCACAATTTACAAAAAAAAACTTAGAAGTAAATTTATGGTAAAAACAGCCAAAAACACAATATGTATATATATCTACAGTGTCAAATACCAAATTTAAGCTATAATCCACAATCCTCAAAACACAAAAGTCAAAAAGTATTAACAAAAATTGTTGGTTTTCTTAAACATGAATGATACTACTGGAATCAACAACTTCATATGATCCCAAGAAGGCGGGAAATGTTGGATTATTTGTTGAAATAATCATAATAATATTTAGTTAAAGTTCCAACTAATTTCAGAGTTAACAAAGTTCAACAAAATTCTCACTGTAAGATGAGTTGTGCACTGCTTAAGTGTTGCTTTGGTTAAATTTGGTTTTGACAAAGCAACACTTACCAGCTAGCAAGGTAAGATAGTTAATAGAAAACAGACTAATACATTGCTTGCAAAAAATCCCACAACCTTTAAACAAGAATTTGGATTCAGCTTCAAGAATCAAGCTATAAAGCTCACACACAAGAGAGAAAGAGAATATCAAACAGGAATATTTTGTTTTATCAAGCGCAGAAATTTTGCAAAGCAAAAAACACAAAATTAAGTTAATTTTATAAGATTATGCAAGAAATAATATTTGACTGTATTCTAAGCTTTTTTACCTGTTACAATAACTGACACAGGTTCATTTTGGGGTTTTGTTTTTTGGCAAAGTCTTTTGTGGAAGATTTGATTCCATGTGTGTGTCTTTGTGAGTTTCATCTTGCCAATAACGCAGAAGACTACAGTCGTTGGAATGTATCGACAAAACTCCGCAAATTTTTAATTCATAGCTAAAATAGAACAAATACCACACGTGTCTACAGTAAATCAACAAAAAGAAAACAAAAACATTGTGCAAAGTTACTAACCAGAAGGCAGCTACAATTGATTTACATTCCTTGAGAATGCCAAATTGTTGTTGGCTAAATTTTCAATGCATTTTTGGGCCGTCCTATCCAGGAAATTACTCTTCTAACTAAATGAGTGGATTTTACATTCTACTTTTTAATTAAACTTGTCTTTCTATAGGTCCTTGTTTTTTGGGGCATTATCATATGTAATGTAAACAAACAAAATGATTGCACATACAAGGTAACACTTCTTTGACCTTATATACCTGAAGTAAACAACAAAAGAAAAATGAAAATGTAAAAATAGATGAGTTTGTGCATTGCGCCAAATAGAAATCATAATCATGTGTTTGAGTATTAAGTATGGAGAATAAACAATTACATAAACTGTTGGGTATGTTTGTGCTCAAGAGGTAGATAGTTTAATGTAGCCAGCCCACTTATATATAACATTCATGTTTTCATTAAGCTACGTCAGACACTAGATACTAGTCCATGTTCACCACACTGGGAGGTCCTACTCTATGCTTTGTTCTTATCCAAGAATTGTTGCAACTGTAATAAAACCTGAAAATGGGAAAACCTCAGGAAAAGAAGTTTAACATCAGTTTGTGTGTGATCATGGACAAAACACTTATCAATAGAAATGCCTTTTATCAGATTTTTCTTATAATTAAAATCATTGACGCAAACAGGAAAATGTAAAAAAAAAAAACTTTATGTCACATCATTGTAAAAAGGGGATTAAAACCCCAGTTATCTTTCTAAAAGTTCAGGTCACTCACATTCATTTGTAAAGTCACGAGAAAATATATGAATACCAATTATTTTTTGGTAAGTTTGCGCTAAAAATAACAGCAAAAACAAACAGAAAAATTGTTTACAACTCCAGTTTGGACAATGACAGCTGGAACATATAGATTGAGCAATGGATTGACCGCATACTCTGGGAATGCCTTACGTGAAATAAAGGATCATGTTTATGTCTCTCTATTAAAACATACTGTATATCTTAATTTTTTATTTAATATTCATGTTCTCGTATTTCATTAAAACACTTAATGCATGTAAGAAAGAATAAGCCAATAAAAGCAGAAATAATATACAAGAAATGGCAGACCAAAAGTGTTCCAAACTTTTCTTTCAGGCTGACTGTCAAAATGAAACGTGAATATAGAAATAGTTTTGCCTGTAAGATACAGAAAAGAAATTTATTTGATTGAGATAAAATTGAAGGCATTACCATAAAAAAAATACAATCAAAACAATATCTTAGCTAAAAAATAAAGCTCTATTCAAGGATAGTGTGCTAACAATAAGGTTTTTTGGTTTTTCACTTTTCTCTTTTCTGATATAAAATCTCTTAACTGCATTCAGAAAACTTTACTTTATTCTCTAGAAAATTAAGACAATATTTCAAAATTAAGACCCTGTAAACAACATTACCAACCAGATCCCTACCGCTCTAATGTGCTGCAGTATTTAACTTTCACTTAATCTGTTTATTTAATGAATATGTTTTTATCGTCATTGACAAAAATAGAAAAATTTGACTCCCAGTATTACAATTATTCTGAACAAGATGGCGGTACTTATTGGACGATGATAACAGAACACCTCGGCCAGTACCAATGACACCTATATACATACATGGAATGATGTTTGGTAGGGTGCACAGATCACCGTTGGGGGGTTACTATTATTAGTAAGGAATAACAAGCTTAATAGTTAATTAGAAACACTCTTGAGAAGGTCTATTTTTACCTACAGTCGTCTGATTTTATTTGATTTTATTTCTATTATTCAAAGTCCAAAACTACAACTATGATTTGGCCCCTGTGTCTTTGATAAAAGAACTGAAATGAAACCATATTTTATGAAGATATAGATATAAAACTTGAATTAAACTGTTATCAATATTATGATTTTTCTGTTATTTATTTTTTGGGGGGAAATCTTCAGTTAAAACTATCCAACAGCCTAAAGTATTGGTAGTTTGAAACTTGTTTACCAAATACAATTGAACAGCTGAAGACGATTGCCAATACAAGATTTGAGCCTTTTAGGTCAGTTGTGTAATAGTGTAGTTTTTGGTGAACGGAAAGTATTTAGAATTCCTGGTCTCAAGATGAACATTTTGTTTTGTAGCTAAGGAAAAAAATTCTGTTTTCTTTCTGTTATTTTTGTATTTCTCTGTGTTAATTCTCTTGCACCTCCTATAATGACCACTTAGGAGTCAGAGGATGTGATTTTTACTCCAGGATATAAATTTTGAAAACTGTTAACATCGTGGTGTTAATTCTTGGTTGTTGTTATTTCAATAACATCAAATATGCGAATGAATATTAATTTATAAATTACATTTGCTTGCTATGGATTTTCTAATTGAAGGTTTCTTTTTTCTATTATTATTAGTTGCTTATTTGCTGATAATTAATATTATTATTATTATTATTGTATTTCAGATTTTTTTAATTTAAGATGGAGATTAAAGATAGGAATATATTTATCATGCATACACCTAATTACTTCCCTAATTATGCAAACACCTAATGCACACACCCAATTACTTCTCTCACTATTTTGTTGTAAAATATCAGTACTCCTCCTTATGAGATAATAGCAGTGTACAATACACTGTTGTCCAATAGTCAGTATGTCCAAAACATTTGAGTACCACAACATATAGTGTCGGAGAAAGAAGCTGAAGAAAAAGATAATTTGCAGAAGTCATTAACGAGCCTTGGGATGGCATAACGGTGGGTATGAAATTTAAAAAAGGAATGATCAGTCTCAAGTAATTATCCCTACTAAAAGATACAGAGAGAGACACAAGTGATAATGAGTAAATATAAACTTATTTGATATTAATAAACAAAACAGGGATCAAGGTGTTTGAGGAATTGGAATATTATACTTGCAAAGTCACCTAATTATTGTTTTGAAACATTATTCTTCAAGTTTGGTGGTCCCTCATTAAATATAAACAATATTGTGACATGTAAGGACAACAGAAGACATTATAGCATTTGGGGTTGGGGTGGAGTGGGGGTTTGGGTGGAGTGGGGGTTTGGGTGGAGTGGGAGGTTGGGGTGGAGTGGGAGAGATTTGGGAGAAACCAACCTTTAATGTCCTGACTTTTAACTTAGAAGTGAATAATCACATGAAGATTATATAACATAACCATCCTCCATCCCAGTCTTTAATTGTAATCTCTTGTTCTATATCTCCATTATCGCTGTTTTCCGCCCCCAGTTTTCCACCCCCTCCCCTTCCTTGTGTATATATGCCATAGGATACTTATTTGCTTTGGCTTCCAGCATGTTCTTCATACACGAAAAAAGTATGATTGAATGTGATAACCTGGAAATCATAAAATTCAGTAAATATTGAATAATTACTGAAACTTAACATGCTTAAACTTGTAAACCTGAGATTTATGAGAGTTATCCTGGAATCTTTACTGTGGGTGAACCAGGACCTATAAAACTCAAACACTATACTAGTTATAATTAGTATTACTCTACTGGAAATTACATTATTAAATTATTAAAACAGTGGATGGAGAAATTGAATGAAAGAATTCATAACAGCTGTTAATGCACTGCAGGTTTTCTCGTATTCTGGTTTTCAAAGGTCTTTATAATTTTAACATAATTTAAAAGTGCTTTTGGGTTTCATTAAAAATACTTTTACACACCAACCCATACATCACTAACGATTTCTTCACATGTAAGGCTAAAGACATGATCAAAATATAAAGATGGCATCTGATCAAGCCACCGTGTGCTTACATGTTTTATGATGTTTTTCTCTATTTTCTACCCAATGTTTTATTTCCTAGAATGGAGAATCCGCAAATGCTGAATCTAAAGTATTGAAGTCGGTTACATGACCTAATGATGGCCTGTATTTCAGGGTTGTAACCTTTATCTTTTTCACCTCGAAAATACGAAACAAAACCAAAACCAAAGTAGAAGGTTTCATATCCTAGTAGCATTATGCTAATTACATGTTAAGACAATGATAGAGAGGCAGACATGACTTTTAACGAAAATATCTGCCAAACGAAACAAAATTCTTCTTAGCTGATTGGGAAAATTCTTCTTCACAACGATCTCTACCATATATTTGGTTAAGATAGGGTTTTTGTGTCCTCTTCAATATACATAGAGTACTTAACAATGTCAATTTTTTCCCTTTAAAAATTATCATAATTACAATAAATTAAAATGCCAAAATATCTGGTAAAATGGTTATGAGGGAAAGGTCAAAGTTTAAATCTCGGCGTCTGACTGTAGGTGAAGCAAGATAATTCCGAGAACTGCAATACAAAAAAAATCAATGCTCGACTTGAGTAAGAAATTGAATATATAATAGCACTGTTATAGAATAAAAAGGTTACCTCAGAAGAAGAAGACGTAAAGCAGAATTTCTTGTTTCATTTCTCTGTCAAAGTTGAATATTTACAGTAAAATTGAAATCCTCTTACCCGTTTACGAGACAAGGTAACTATTACCCTGGAATCCTAACTGTGGGCGAGCGAATCAGGATTAATTCGGAGAACTCAAAAGATAAAAAATCAATGCTAAACTATGGTAAGATATGAAAGATATAACATTACTGTTACAGCTTAAAAGTTTACTGCAGAAGAAAAACAGAACCAGTATTTCATGTTTACAAAGAAATTCAGAATTGAATTACATATTTCAAGGAAGAAATTGAATCAAAGAAAATTCACCCCAAAAAGGTGTTCCAGTGACTGTTTTTATCCTATCTTCTGGTTTCAGTATTTGTATTTTTTAATGTCATATCATTTTATCACTCTCCAATGGGTTCCACTAAAATGGTTTTAACTTTGATATTTAATATAAGTAAAGTCTCATTAATGTCATTTTTCTCAGTAAAATTGAATAAGTACAGTAAATGAAATGATAAAATTGGTAAACTGGGTACTGAAAAAAGGTGAAAATTATCCTGGAAACCTAACTGTGTTCGAGCGGATCAGGATTAATTCAGAGAACTCACATATCAAAATTCAACTCAACTTTAGTAAGAAATGAAAGATATTATATTTCTATTACAGTTTAAAAGTTATTGCAGGAGAAGAACAGAAACACTTTGTTTTGTTTACAAAGAAATTCAGAATTGAATCACATATATATCCATGAATTGAACAAAAGAAAAAACATTTCTCCTATTTTCTGGATTAGGTTCTTTTTTTCCTGTTTTTTAATGTCAATATCATTTTACCAATGTCTTTTGGGTTCCACTAAAAAAAAAACTGGGAAAGTGAAATTTAATATACATAAAGTCTTAACAATGTCATTTTTCTCAGTAAAAGTTGAACAATAACAGTAAATGAAAATGCTTTAACAGGTCAACCTAATTATGAGAATAGTTGGAAATTATCCTGGAATACTAAATGTGGGCGTATCGGGATAATTCGGAGAACTCAAATATAAAATACAATAATCAAATAGTAACAAATAACAGATATCTATTACACTATAAAGGTTCCTGAAGACGAAAAACAGCCTTTCTTGTTTTCAAAGAAATCAATTATTTCATTTCGCAAAACTTGAATGAAAGAGAAAAGCTATTGTGGTGACTGGTTTTCTCTTTGCCATATGGTTTCGGCTTTCTTAGCACTTGTCAATATAATTGTTTTCTTGTTTTGTTTTGTGTTCTTGGAGGGGTGGGGAGTAAGAGGAAATTGAAAACAATGGTTGCAATTGTTATATTACATATACTTAAAAAAGTAACAATGTAATTGTTTTGCTAGGGTTCAACAAATTTAGTGCTTTTCACAAAGTAATGATCATCTTCAAGAGATGAATATTTAGAGACATTAGAGAAATTAAACATTGTAAACCTCATTTATAACATAATTTAGAACTAAATGTATAAGAATGTGTCAATGCCATATTATGTATATATGACAGTAGTACATATTCATGTTCTAAAATAGCACATGTGGTAGTATCTGCACATTTAACATATTGTTTAGTGGGTAGTATATATGTGAAAGTATTGTATGTTTACTGTAATAATGGTGGTACATATATAGAGAATGTCATACTGTAATTTATACTGTGTAATGGTGTACATAGTATCATGGTGATGTACATGTACATATACTGTGTGTGTATAGATATATGTATGTATAAATTTAAATATTTATACAAATACGATCTATATATATATTATGTAATGCAATGGAGGTAAACGACAAAGGCAAATGAATATATAAAAAAATAAAAAATAAATATATTTATATACATATAAATAATATATATCACCATTATTCACAGTATACATCACAGTATGACATTCTCTATATGTACCACCATTATTAGAGTAAACATACAATACTTTCACATATACTACACACGAAACAATATGGTAAATGTGCAGATACTACCACACATGCTACCTTTAAAACACTATTTACACCTTAACATTACATATAACAGGGTGTGCATATCACTACAATGTTACACAAAGACCCATATCAACGTTACTGTATTTTTTGTGGCATATCATTTTGGACTATGCATGATAATTCATCCTCCCTTACACTATACTATGTTTATTACCTTATACCTAAACTTTACTCTTGGAATACCTTTATATACTTATAGTGTATCTCAGATGGCTTATTTCCATTACTTCACTTTACAGTGACTTTCCCCATTTCATTGACATGAATATCAATCATCAGCAGATAGTGCAGTATATACCATCTGAGGTACTGTATCATCAAACTAACTTGTACCTGCCTACAGTTTTTCATCACATCTGCACTAGATTTGCTTACATTAAACTATGTTTCGACACTATAATATGTACATCTCCCCTATAACACTACAACAATAAATAACAACATATTACTTTGCATAGATTACACAAGACTAGCCAAGATTATACACTATTATTCCCTTCAGTGTACTTTATAGTAAGTAAGTACTTTATACTATACACAATACACTGCTTTGTTCATACAGATTCTATAATACACTATACTATTATGTACATGTACATTTACATGTTCTATCCTATGTTCTGTTTTCTATAACACACTATACTATGAACATGCAAACATTTACATGTCCTATCCTCTGTTCTGTCTTCTATAGCACACTATACTATTATGTATCATATGTTTTGTCTTATATAATACACTATACTATTCTGTACATGAATACATCTACATGTTCTATCCTATGTCTTCTATAATACACTATACTATGAACATGCAAACATCTACATGTCCTATCCTATGTTCTGTTTTCTACAGTATAGCACACTATACTATTATGTATCATATATTTTGTCTTATATAATACACTATACTATTCTGTACATGAATACATCTACATGTTCTATCCTATGTCTTCTATAATACACTATACTATGAACATGCAAACATCTACATGTCCTATCCTATGTTCTGTTTTCTACAGTATAGCACACTATACTATTATGTATCATATATTTTGTCTTATATAATACACTATACTATTATGTACATGAATACATCTACATGTTCCATCCTATGTTCTGTCTTCGATAACACACTATACTACTCTGTACATGCATACTGTACATGTCCTTTCCCATGTTCTGTCTTCTATAATACAGTACACTATTCTGTACATGAATATCTACATGTCCTATCCTATGTTCTATCTTCTATAATACACTATAATATTCTGTACATGAATACATCTACATGTCCTATCCTACAGTATATTCTGTCTTCTATAATACACTATACTATTCTTGTTCTATCCTATATTCTGTCTTCTATAATACACTATACTATTCTTTACATGAATACATCTACTTGTTCTATCCTATGTTCTGTCTTCTATAACAAGTTATACTATTCTGTACATGTATACATCTACTGTACATGTTCTATCCTATGTTCTGTCTTCCATAATACACTTTATACTATTCTGTACATGAAAACATCTACAAACTTTCATTTTCTTCATAGCATGTCATCTGTTTTGTAATTTTTTCGATAGATACAGTAAACTAATACTTGGTAATTTACTTGAAATATCAGCTCTTTTATGTTGAAATCATTACCAATGTCTGAACCCATGGGATATACAAACTAAAAATACATCTATTATCTAATATTTTGTCCTCATTCATCTACACAATTAGGTATATAAAGAAAATGAGAACTAAAATGGAAAAATTACATAAGTTACAAACAAAACAGAACTGTCTTAATGTATATAATACAATGCAATCTATTATTGATCTCTATAGATAATAACAGAACAAAAGTAAAATATTGACAATATTCTGAAAAGAAAGAGGTATTATGAATGTGAAGACAGAAAGGGATGTTATCTCTTACATTATATAATACATACTAATTACACACTAAGAACTGTATATTGGTATGCATGGCTATAAAATGTTATAAACCACTAATTTGTTATGAAAAAAAAGCAGAACGGAACTGTCTTTTTCATTTCTTTCAAAAGTCCACAAACTCTTAGAAACTCTTCTTCAGGTCATGATGTATTGATACATTCCTGTGATGTATAGTTTTGATTTCATTTTTCCATCCATATTTATTTGCTCCTTTCATTGAAAGGAAAAAATATGTAAATTTCTTAAAAAATATCATATGAAAATTATGTCAGAGATATTTGCATACATCAATGAGACACTGATAAAGTGTGTACTTCTGCATTCTACGTGAATGTTTAACTAATAGTCGGAATATAATGCTTTACTGTTGAATAATCTCTCTATCTGTCTTTGTATGTTTGGAAGGGAAGACAATTAACATGAAGATTTTTTATTTGATAACATTAAAATTACAAGTCTTCACATGCAAAGAAATCATGTGTCCACCTTCTTCAACTAAACACTATATTTTCAAATGACATTTTAATTACATCATTCTTCTTGAACAATTGTTAAAATATTTCATTTTCTAAAGTCCATAGAGTAAATGATCTAAACCTATTCACAAAAACATCATATTTGTGTTATATCTGCATCACTCGCCTTTAAAGAAAGTTTACAAGTCTGAGGAATAATGTGTGTAACTCTCTTCAAACAAACACTACATGTCAATTGATGTTATAATTATATCACTTTTTCGAAAAAAAATATTTGAACATTTCACATTATTATATTGATTTAATAAATAAATCACTCTTTCTGAACAATTGTTAAAGATTTCTACTTTAAGTATTCTTAACAACTAAATGTATCTTAACTTACTTACATAAACACTATATTACAAGTGATGTAAGAATTCTGTCACTCTCCCTGAACAACTTGCAAATCTTTTTTCCCCCTCCTTCTTTTCTGCTCTTAAATTTCTTATTAAATCATAAAATTTTGCAGTAGTAGATTTACTTGCATAATTCTTAAAGTATACCAATTTCCTACCAATCATATTTAGACCTTGTACAACAATTCTATGTTACATTCCACTTTTAGGCAGAATATGTAACGAGTGGATTGCATCAAACAAATTCTAAAATGCTAGAAAAATGAAATTGTTTTGTCAATAAAGTGAAATGCTGTACAACTGCACTTTACAGGAGCATTGTCTAATGGATTACACTTTATTTGAATTGACCGTAAAAATTTATTCTTAAATGGTTGAATTATAAGATACTCTACCAATTGAAAATTAGTAGAATATTACATTAATTGAGACAATATACTCAAGTCAAGTTCACTTTCGAGAAGGATATAGGAACTTCTTAAACACTTGACATGGGTAATACCCTGTCAACACTACATACTAAAATGTTGCATTTTCATTTGACAGGTATTCTCATGTTTCTGTTAAAGAGAGAAATTATCCCATAAATATTTTCAAAACATACCAACAAATTCTTAAAGAATTGTTACGATTTTCTAAAGTGTGCCAAGTTTAGTAAATAAATTTCTTTGATTTAAGTTCAAGGAGGCTCCTACTTGTATGAATATTCTACTAATAAATGTTGAAATATTAGTATTTAGGACACAATAAACCTACTTAAACATTACATAAATTTAGCAAATATGACAAAATTATTTCAGTTTTGGAGCGAGAGGATCTGATGCCTAATTTGTGTTAATATTAAAAAAAAACCTTATGTATTGAACTTATATCATTCTGCCATTTTAAACTGCTTGGCATAGAGAATTTCTGTATAGCTGACTTGTGATATTCAGCACTGTAGGTTTTAAATAAGTGACAACTTGAAATTGTTAATAATATCTTATCTTCATATGTTATGGATCTTCATAAAATAGCTGCAGATATTTCGGCTTAAACTGAATTTTTATAAATATTGAAAAAAATACTTCATGGCACATTTTTGTGACATTGAACATGTTGCAGAAACCTGAAATCTAAACTTTCTCCTATTAAAAAGGTAAATGCCAAAATTTCACTTTGTTGTATACTTCTTGTTGTTACTTTCAAAAGAGATATGTTAACATGCAAGAGATATATGTTAACATAAGATTCAAGTGAAGCTATCATTTCTCCAGACCAAAAAAAAAAAAATTATCCTTTTATGATTAGAAAAAAAAAATAGCTTTGAAAAATATTAGCGTAGAGAGAGGAAAGGTGGAGTTCCATGAAAATGTGTTGATATTGGTTTTATTCAATGAGACATTGGACTCTCACTTGGACAAACGTACTAAAATTAAGATATATTTTATAATATCAAGCAAAATAATAAGAGTTTTCCATCCTCTATGTACAGTCATTTCTTTCTCATGCTTTTGTTTGCCTCACTGTCTGATCTTCGTACCGATTAAGATGACGGATTTAAAGAAAATGAAAAAAAAAAGAGAATTTGCAAAAATGACAAATCAGGCTTAAAATAACAAGAACAGAATCAGCTATATTAATTACTCGTTTACAATCTTCCTCGTTGTCTTTAAATTTACAAATGTTTGGGTTTGATACTGAGTTGAAGTGGTGTCTTGGCATGCTGATTGTTACAAAGAGAAAACAAGTTAGAACGTAAAGCAAACTACCATCAGCGGTTAAGATGAGCATTTTCATACTTTCCATTCTACCTATCAGTCTTCTCGTGGTAGGTCACCAGTGGGTTAGAGGTGCAGAAGGAGAATTAAACAACACATGAGATGCAAATATGATTTTGCTGACAGGAATAAACTGCATTTTCCATCCTGCATGTTTATTTTCATGAAAACAATACATTTTCAAAGTATCATCCTAAAATTAAAACAAAAAGGGCAAATAGCTTTTTTGTTGACAGTATTATAAGAATGAGTCTATTTTTCATCATTTCTTCCAAGAAGTGAGTGTATACACTATGTACGCACGCTTATATTTGTAAAGATACTTTAAAAAATATATATCTATGGATTTTACTTTCGGTAAACAGGTGCATAGCTAGGAAAATTGTCAGATGGGGTTGGATTCAGTGAAAGTAAGGGAGAGGAGTTATGGATAAATAGTAGTACCAGTGCTGCATCAGGTTACTACACTACTTTTTCAAACTTACTGTATATTGTGATTCAAAGCTATTCAATATTTGTTTTTGAAACTTTCCTGTTTAAACACGTTAACCCTGAAAATACCTTAATAATGAGCTCAAAAATGCCCCAGTCATCTTAAGTAACTTTTTTTTCCTCTACACACTTGGTGCAAATACCAAGTTTGTAACTATTCATTTATTGCAGCATTTAACGCCATAGTACATGATAAATACAATTAGTGTATATGATTATACTGAGGCATATAACTGTTGCATATTAAATACTAATATTGTCTCGATATTGAATTACTTAGTTTGTGACCTTTCAGCAAGCAACATTCCTATTCAGAGACCTAAGACAGGGCTAAAATGTTATCCTTCATTTGGAATCTTGGTAATACTTGTAGTACTAAGTGCACTATTTCCTTGGAAGAATCAACTTTCGTCCCAGACGTTTCATTTCGTACTCATATATACCAAAGAAGATGGTTATGTCAAACCACACGGCAAAACAAAGAACCATACGCCAATAATTATAAACGATAGGGGTGCTTGGAATTAAGAAATATAGAGAGCAAAACAGGGCTCTATGCATTCACGAGTGTTGTTTTTCTTGCTTTCTTATTTTTTATTTACTTTTTTTTTATCTCAACAAGTGACACGTTTTCCCAGGGCTTTTGGTTGCTTTTAAGTCAATTTCCCGACTATGAACATATCAGAAACTGAAGTTAATTTTGAAAGGTAACCTTTGCTGCCCAAAAAGGAAAAATGGAGAAAGAATAAAAAAAAAAAAACCTGTAAAGGTCAAAAGCTATGGCAAGCAATTAAAGCATCTTGCCAATGGTATACTTGCAACCATTACGATCTGTCTGATGATAACAGCTTATGAATATTTAAAAATCTTTGGCACGGTGTGCTTATCTTACAAGAGAGAACCCGAGCCCTGTAAAAAGCTGTTCAGATGCCATGATGGTAGGAAGTTGAAGAAAGAAAGAAAGAAAAGAACGGAAAAAAAAAAAAACATTGGGGGAAAAAAATGACTCCTATAAATTAACTTTCCCAAGCTGTTGAAACAGCTACAAATGAATTGGCTCAATCCATTTCCTTAAAGGGGTTCATCAAAAATCTTGACATAGAAAAAAAAAAAAAAATGCTATTCTCATCTAACAGAGGTTGGCATGTCATCCCGGATATCTTCTCCCGGTGAATAATTTATTAGATGGAGTGTAGCAATCTTGACCCTGTGTGTTGTTTACCCTAGCTGTATAAAACGGATGTACCGATTATAGCTGAACTGGTCCGTACATTCTTAAAATGTCTGAATGGTGCTTGTTCCAACATCCACTACAATTTCTTAATGCTCTACAACCTTCATGTATAGAGAGAGAGAAGCACTTCTGATAAGAAGATGGCTGTTAGTTTACAAACCACCTGTGGAGGTCTAAACTGTCCAGGACTGTCGGTTAGCTTTGTCATAGGTATAAGAGCTTTAACTAGGATTTCCTGTCTCTTTCTTAACCTTATGTAAACTTGATGTGTCCCTTTAACTCTCAATGAGCTTGTTGAACTTTGAAATTTCAGTCAAAAGGTGTCTGCAAGTTGTAGGAGATCCTTTGACATTTACAGCAAGATAGGACTAATGCAGGGTAAGAAAGAGTCCCTGGATGAAACCAGGAGAAGGAAAAAAAAAAAACACAAGGATCACAAACACAGTTACCTTTTACACTTGAATGCTCCTAAAAATTGAATGTATGCAAATTAATCGTTAATTATCGATGCCTTCTAACTCCGATCTGTTGCCTGGTGTTGGAGAAACACCCGAAAAAACAGAAGAGATGCCGGCGATCAAAATTCAGTAGTCGTGCTCAGTCATTAACAGACTTATCTTAAGTGGTTCAAACTTAGGGCTGGCTGACAAATCATGTAAATGGTACAGAGACAATTTGTCTTGTTTTTTTCAAAAGGAAAAGTATGTAGACAAACCGGGATGGACCAGTTGTATATATTACACAGTTGATTCCTCATTGATCTTTAAACTGTTTGAAGACAAATTTTCCCTACCCAAAGTTCCTCTCACCTGTATATCAAGAGGTTTGTAAATGTATGTACACAAATACAGGCACACATGAATACACGCACACATCCATACTTAGGGAAATCAACAACAGAAATGCAGTTAAGTATTTAAACAAAAAGAGGAAAAGAGCTCGGCAACTTTGGCTGCACCAGGATTTAAGAACGTGATCTCTTGATAGATGGTCTTATACAAAATGGTGCAATTAGCAGGTATTCCCCCCATTAGAGAGGATGGAATCAGGATTACCCTTCAAGGGTTTACAAATACCCCCAAATATGCTAAATGTCATGAAAATATGGTTTGTTAAAAAGTTGTAATACAGTCCAGCATATATGCCTGCTTGTACAGTTTAATAACTTGATAGTAACAGCCCAAAATGACTGAGACTTAACATGTACTGTGCGTTTCCTTAGTTGGACTAAGGTATCCAATAATGTATGTGCTCAATATACTGATGCATTGGTCAGAGAGACACAAAAGGTACAAAACAATTAAAAAATGTATATATATAGATTTAAAAATGTTCCATAGTAATGATAGCCTATACAGTAGCAACTGGTCAAGAACTATGCACCTCAAATGCACTTACCCCTACCTGCCCATCTCCCATCCCAACCTCAACACCCCCCCCCCCCATCTCTTATCAAATGAAACATTTCTCTCTCATTGTTTAGTCCATGCAACTCATGAACCTGCTTACCATCTTTGTCTCTCTAAAGAAATACTGTAGATCTACACCAGTTATATGTTCTCTTATTGAACCATTGATGCTAAATATGCTCATTGCAGACAAGGCTATGGCACAGGAATAGGTGTTAGGGGTTAGAGAGGCCTTAGAGGGATTAATGGGCCCAGATGCAATTCCACATAACTGCCAAAAAAACACCAAAGCCATGGGCCAAAACAAATGGGGCAACCAAAGGCACTATAAGGGTCCAAGATAAATCTCCTTCAATGAAAGGAGTCTAATCCAATCTTCATACATGTAGTAAGGTGCATTTGGCACAACAGGTGGTGAAGACCCATTGAAAAGTGTCCTGATGTTTTAGATCCAAGGTAGGTAGGTAGGAATTTAGCAGAAGAATGTCCCAGCTCTTCAAGTTCAAAAAGAGCTTTAAGCGGGTTAGGTGGTAGAATGGGGGATAAGGGCGTTAGACCAGTATGGGCCGGTCACAGGGAGACTACTACAGGGTAAAATGCTAGTACTCTGGGCATGGTGGAGCAAGAGTGCAGTTGTCAGGATGAAAACAGGATAGTAAAGAGTGAAGTAAAATACAACATTCACTATCAGGTCATGTTTTTCATTATTACCATGGACCCTGGCTAAAGGAGGAAGGAGTTTGTGGATAGGATGACTGGAAGGAAGGTATGATGTACCATGGTAGCCATACAGAGCATAGTGTAGGGTAGTGTCAAGTATACACACATAGTTTCAGTGTCAAATGGGTAAAGACATCTGGGATATTAGATAAAGAAGGTATGGTGTTCAATGGTAGCCATACAGAGCTAAGTGTAGGGTAGTCAAGTATACACACATAGTTTCAGTTTCAATGGGTAAAGATGGGACATTAATTAGCCAAAAAAAAAACATGTATAGGTCAGGTAAAGGAGTCTAGGCTTAGATTCATCCATAGGTAAATAAAGGTTTAATGCTTGGAAAGATACTGAAAATAAATGCTAGACTAGAATTTGGCTCATATCAATTCCCAGCATCATTTAGACTGCAGCTTTCTTCTTGTTTTTCATGATGCTGTGCCAGAGGTGCATGTGGGCAGTTTGAACTTATAGGGCTTGTCTGACATAAAGAAAACATATAAACAAAACATAAAGCAAAAGTATAGATTGAAAAACAATGTTGATAAAATATCACTGCCATCATTTGTTACATTTGACTATTAGCATGCAGCTAATACATTTGACTATTGGCATGTAGATAATATATTTGACTATTGACATGTAGCTAATATATTTAACTATTGGCATGCAGCTAATACATTCGACTATAGGCATGCAGCTAATACATTTAACTATTGGCATGCAGCTAATACATTTGACTATTGACATGTAGTTGATATATTTAACTAATGGCATGTAGCTAATATATTTAACTATTGGCATGCAGCTAATACATTTGACTATTGGCATGCAGCTAATACATTTGACTATTGGCATGCAGCTAATACATTTGACTACTGGCATGCAGCTACAGTAATGCATTTGACTATTGGCATGCAGCTAATACATTTGACTATTGGCATGCAGCTAATGCATTTGACTATTGGCATGTAGCTAATATATTTAACTATTGGCATGCAGCTAATGCATTTGACTATAGGCATGTAGCTAATACATTTGACCATTGGCATGCAGCTAATACGTTTAACTATTGGCATGTAGCTAATACATTTGACTATTGGCATGCAGCTAATACATTTAACTATTGACATGTAGCTAATATATTTGACTATTGGCATACAGCTAATATATTTGACTATTGGCATACAGCTAATATATTTGACTATTGGCATACAGCTAATACGTTTAACTATTGGCATGTAGCTAATATATTTGACTATTGGCATGTAGATAATATATTTGACTATTGGCATACAGCTAATATATTTGACTATTGGCATGCAGCTAATACATTTAACTATTAGCATGCAGCTAACACATTTAACTATTGGCATGCAGCTAATACATTTAACTATTGGCATGTAGATAATATATTTGACTATTGACATGTAGCTAATATATTTGACTATTGGCATGCAGCTAATACATTTAACTATTGGCATGCAGCTAATACGTTTAACTATTGGCATGCAGCTAATACATATGACTATTGGCATGCAGCTAATACATTTGACTATTGGCATGCAGCTAATACATTTACTATTGGCATGCAGCTAATACATTTGACTATTGGCATGCAGCTAATACATTCAACTATATTGGCATGCAGCTTAATGGTCCAATAAAGTCTTAGCCAGCTCAAATTTACGTCACAATTGAGCAGGCCCCTGAATTTCCTAGAAAAGCAACCTGTAATATAATCATGAATTCTGAATTCTGCCCCCCCCCCCTCAATAAAAAAAATACCAGTTATTACCATTATAGGAAAACAAGTCATAAAGCAGAATGGCTCTTACGTAAATGGAATAATTGAAGACCCCGACTGTTTGCTAGAAATAAGTTGAATGCAGCCATTAAGCTTCATGGTAAGGTTCACAACTGCCTCCGAATTATTACCAAATTTAGCATTTGCTCTATGATTGACGTCAGATGTAATTGTGATACTGTAGTAGATTTGTAACCTATTTTAGCTTTTAACTAGTTGCAAATAGCTGAGTGTTCCATGGACTAAACTTTTAGTGGTCCAAAGCACAACGAAAGTAATCTTTAAGTGTAACAGAAACCACTGCGAAAATACTAAAAAGAAAGTTTCACCGTGAAACAAACTTGTACATAATTAATCAGGTACCTGTGATTACACTGAAGATTTAAATAAGAACCAAACAAGTGTTTCTAAGACTCAACATTGCTACATCCTATAAAAATGTTGTTGATGTTTTTTATGTTTCTTTTTAGCACTTGCCATGTATATTTAAAGCAGAGTTTTCTGTTGAATGTACTGTTTGGCTAAAATATGGTCAAAGCATACTACTATAGGCCCCTGAAAAAAAAAAAAAAACATCATTGGTACTGGACTGCATGAAACGAGGTAAAAGATTTGCAATGAAACAAGACAATTACAATCAATATGTGGGACACAAAATCCTTTTGAGTTGGATTAAAAAATTTTGTAGAGCTCTTGATCTTTTACGGTACCACCGACCAAACAGTTGTAAACCACATAGATTAAGGGTAATATTCAATGAACTGATTCGGTTAGAATGATATAAAATTACAAACCACAATCAGGGCTTTTATAATGGGAGTGACCCTGTTTGATCCTTAGGAGGAGGGGGTAGGGCAGGGGGGTGCTTCAGCAGGAAATAGCAATAAACTACGAAAAATCCTTTATGTTTCATTTTATGTATGTTGCCATTAACCAAGCGCAAAAACCAAAATAATACCCATGTGGGATATGGGAGGGTCTTGTGCGGAAGATGGTGGGAGGGGTTTCCCCAGAAGACGGTGGGAGGCGGTTGCCCGAAAGACCAAGAGAAGAAACTGTGTTTCTTTAGAAATCACAAACAGTAAATGTGTGTTATACAGGAGAATCATGTAGGAGCTTGTCAAGGAGGATATTAATGTGGTGTTGGGATAAGGGATAATGGGGAAGGGGGGGGTGTTGGAGATATCAGATGTATATCCTATATTAAGGGCCACATTAGAGTGCCCAATGATTACAGGGAGGATTTCATAGGTGCACATGTTTGCTACAATATAACCTATGGAAGAGTTGGAGAGACTTATTTATGTCAAGTGGGCTGTTATTTTGACCGAGTCAGATGAGCGGCCAATCTGGAGGATGCATAGATGCAATCGATTCACCAGTATCTACATGTACCCATGTAGATGGACGGGTGATTACAACGATTGTGGCATGTTTGTGTTTGACTGGTATAAGATCAAGCCAATCATAAGTTGGATGAGAAATAATAGACAACTTCAGCACAGACTTGACACATCATACATTAATATCATACCCTGGCAAAAATTAAAAACATTTAAGTGATAACAACTAAAGTATTATAATATTAAGTATAAGTATAATAATAATACTTTCATATTTAAGAAAGACCCCTCCCACCCCCCCCCACGCCCAAAAAATTCCATTAAAAGTTAAACCTGTATTTCTTACATCCAAGTAAAAACAAGACTTAAGCTTAAACCTTCCCAGGTTTAATTGCAAAAATGACTACTTTTTTTTCTTGGCCATTTTTTTTTTTTTGGTGAAACCACAAAAAAAACAAAAACAAATTATGAATATGAGGAAGAGACGTTGTAAGAAATACTTTCCCACCAAGAGAAAGAAATGATATTTACTTTTAAGTACAAATACTTCATTCCATATGGTGGTGGATGCTCTTGTATTACTCCCCAATCTTTATGCACACTGCTACTACACTAGTACTACTACTACTATAAACTTAACGTCCTAATCAAGCTGTTCTCTTTGCATCTCTGACATAACCCTCATCCAAATAAATTTTCATCTTACAAATTGCATATTTTTCTGGACACTTTTCCCCAGCCACTTTCCCCTTTATCGTTTAATGAACTATCATAATAATTCACTTGTTTAGATACTGTACTTCTAACATACCTGTTCCTATGAAAAGTAAGGAGGAAGAAAAAAGAAAAAAAAAACAAGGAAAAAAAAAAACAGAGTCTTTACGTATTACGTACACAATGCTTGCCTTGATGCCCAGGCCAGTGGAAATTACAGGCAAATAGCACAGTAGAAAAGAGCCCAGGTCGATTGCTAAATGTCAAGCCAGACCATTCCCCCAATCTTTGTGAACGCTTGTATGTAGAGTCTGACATTTGCTTCGTCAGTTGAAGCGTAAACACAAATACTGCTGTTTGCAGTTGACTTCGTATTTCCTAGGTTCTTTTCAAACAAAAATTGTGTACACCTTTATTCATAGACTATAACTCCTCCCAGCTGTACATTGGTTTTCTTTCCAAAGTTGTTTTTTTTTCCTTTCCTTTTCTCCATTATCTTTCTTCATTTTCCATGTTACTTAAATGCTACTGTAATTGGTTAGGAGATGTACCTACGACACAAAGTAAAAAAAATTGTTTGCCAAAACACGTCGAGCATTACCTTTACTACATAAAAGTAAGAGCTGAGCCCGACTAATTTCCAAAGACAAATTTTCTTTTTTTCACCGCATCTATCGTTCTGCAATATGTTTCCACCGACTCAGTTGTATACACCTCAGCTGTTACTGGGAGTTTAATGAGTGCACTGGATGGAAAATAATGCATATTCATGATCAAAGATGACTTCAAACGGTTGCCTTGACAACAGACCACATGCTTCATGTGAATAGTTAAAGAAATGAGAGAGAGAGAGAGAAGAGATAGAGAGAGAGAGAGAATAGACTGTGAGATGGAAAAGGGAGGAAAAATTGCAGGAAAGCTTGAGACCCCAAGAAATCTTTTTAGCAATAAGGTATACTGGCAGAGCAAGATGTAGGCTAGGACAGCAAGCAGGTGGACAGCTGGTAGGAAAAAAAGGTAAGAAGAATGTAGGAAAGCAACCTTATTAGGATAAGATATATTAGCTAGCATTGTACTAAGCAAGGGGACTACCCTGGTTATCAGGCAGTTAAGGATTCTGAGCTCCTGTGCAAGTTAGTCAGTATTTCCTTGCTGTTACCTGTACCATGCTATCTACAGAAGATAGGCAATAATGGACAGCAGATTGTGTTGGTCTATGTTCTTCAGGTAGGAATTGTGCTGATCTGAAAATCATCTTCTTATAGAAAATAGATACATATGGTGTGATATGGTAATTGGATTCTTAAGCTATTTAGTGTTTACTTGAGTTTTACACTAGAATACATTAAATAATCTTGAAGCATGGCTAGGTCAGACTGACATGCTGCAGATGAATAGGGCGGTTAGCAAGATAGGTTTGTTGAGCTATTTGGCTAATCAACAAAGAATTGACCATTTTGAGAATTTAAAATATACTATGGGAAGCTGGTAACGATCAAAGTATACCTTATTACTCACTCTTAAATGGTTGTTAACATGTATACTTTCCGGAAAAAAAAAAATTTAAAAAAAAAAAATTCCAGATAAGGATACCTGAAAATAGAGCAGATGACAACTAACTCGAAGACCTCAATCTGTATTTTATCTCATTCTGTAATAATATCATGTTGTTGAAAAATTTGACAGGAGCAACTTTAGAAAATTAATGTGTAAATGTTTGGACAATAGAGCTGATAATCATGTCTTTAAAATACTTTGTAAGCCAACATATGCTTCAGAGAGGCAAAACAAGCCAATCGTTTAACCCAGCAAGTAAACCTAGAGTAAAATGCTGAAAGACGAATGGGTGTTTTCCATGCTGCCAGCCAGCACAGTTTTGTGATATTTTACTATTGCGCTGAAGCAGACGATACAGTTTCAGTTGACACAGGTAAGAGAGGAAGAGTAGTTCTAAGCAATATACTGCACTTACTGCAGAGTATAACTGCATGGCTACCTTAGAAAAAAAAGACATTTTCACTAATGACGACCAGCTAATAATTCAATCAAGTTTTAATTTTTTTGATTTTTTTTCCCTTCAAATTTAGTTGCATGTGCATATATTTTGTAACGTGATAACAGGTCTACAAGAATGATGGAGTGAAAAATAAAGTACCAACTATAAAAAATAAGAAGAATAAAAACAACATATGATGGTAATTTTCCAAGGAGAAAATTGATCCAGTCAAGACATACAGTATTACTATATATTTGATAACAGTACTATAAGAATTTGCTTTCAGTATTATAGTAAAAAAAAAAACTATAAAAAAAAAATTTCTTTCTAGTTTAGACTGCAAAAGCTAAATGTCAATTCATCTCTTACAACTTCATTGCAAAATAGTGTGGTTAAAGTGTTATAGATTGGAGATTATAAAGGAGGGTTGCCTGGTAAGACCTAAAGTCTGTGCAAAATATCATAGAAAACAATAAGTTTAGCTATTTAGCTAGATAACGAGCTGCAGTTCATGACAAATGATGACAATCTGTCTCAGAGAGGGTTTAATTTTCTGCTAGAAGTATTACAATGTTCTAAGATACCATTACAGAGCTAGCTAGTCTAGTACACTTACACCTTGGGTACCTGTAGCGTGTATTTCATTTCAACGGCAGCAAAACACAAAAAGGTCAGGGCTATTCAGTTGCATACTGTAGCAAGCTTAGTCCGTAACATTTGTTGTGCAGTGAACAAAGCTAAAAAAATGTATATATATTATATATATGTATATATATGTAAATATAAATATACACATATATATGTTTTTTTTAAATTAATTTATACAGTGATATGATCTGCTAAAATTATGTCTGTTATGAAGTGACGTTCCTAGATTGAAATTATAATAAATAAGTCATAAAGAGAATAACAAAAACAATAAAAGTCACATATACAAGACATTTTCAAACACAAAGATTTCCCCCTCCACTTCTCCCTGTGCTCTCCCCCTCCCTAAACCCACCCCACACCTCCCCCCCAATAAAACAAGAAGATAAATGACAGAAAATGTTTGATATGCCTACAGTATTTTATAAAATGTTCTACAATTGATTTTAACCATCTACACAAACCATACACTTGGCAGGTATATATTTATCAATATTCAATATATTAACAAAATATGTGAATACAGTAATTTAACAAAACTAGTACGTTCAGTCAAACAGTCATATCCATACTGAGTTGATACCTTTCAGTGTAGAAAGTAAAAGGACACATAAACACACATTTTCCTATGTACAGTTAGAAATATTAGCTAAAGGGAAAAGGTTTTGAAAAACAACAACAACAATAATAACCAAAGAATTAACTGTATAAATTAATGTTGTAATTGTGAGATCCCTTTTCAAATCTACACTTGTGTAAACAGTATATATTGCATAGCTTCATGTGACTAGTGAATTCCAGCACAAAGTTGTTGAAGCCAAACCCACAGTACCTGCATGATATAACTGTACTGTCTGCTCAAACTAAAATTTCAGGAAATGGCATAAAATTACACACTTTTGTTTAGCAGTTTTGAGGTTGATGAATTATATTTTCAATTGAATACTGAAAAGTTTTATAGTATTTGTGTATAAAGCTGATACACATTGGCATAATTGTGTATTAAGTAATTTGCCAGGTTTTATACAAAAATACAGACTGATCAATACAGAAGGAAAACAGGAGAAAAAGGAAAGCCTTTTAGTCAATTACTACATGTTTGTAAATGTAAGAATTGATTTTAATATGTGACAAAGTTCACATAAAATGGTCATTTTTCTGTACATTTAATCAACTTGAAAAGAAGAAAGACACTCACTCGTCCACTATTAGGGGTGCCTCTGATGTCTAGTTGTACTTACAACATAATATCATGATACGAGGTTCAAACAAGAACATGACTAACCATAACATGGAGTCTTTCCTTTCGTAAGAGGTTAATTTTATTTTTTTTTTTTTGCAAGAATTATCTGCTACCTAATGTTTAGAAGAATAATTACTTGTGAAGAGAATTTTGCAAAACATTTGTAAAAAAAAAAAAATTTAAAAGACAAAATCCCTAAGACAATTGCGATAATATTTCTAAACATTTCCCACATTGATTTTACATGCGTGTAAAGATGCTACAAATACGTTTGAATATCCTAAAAATTATTCTAATTTTTACATCGGACATTATTTAATTCTTGAAGTTTACACAACAGAACACTAAAAGCAGCGATATTTGTCAGAAGGTCTCCTGTACAAAATTATACTTATATGACAATGGGAACAAGCAAAACCTATGCTTTAAATTCAAACTGCAAAACCTTATCTCTGACCCCAAAAATGCATTTTGCATTAATTATTGTTAAAAAAAAAGCTTTTCTTTGCTAATTTGTTTGCTCAATTACCTATTTGTTCCTAATGAAAATGTTAACAAATGGATTAAGTAGTAATAAATAAGAGATGTCATAATAATAATAATAAGTCTAAAAGAGTTTTAGAAATAAGTATGAAGAAAACCTCTACTTCAAGAGCACAATCTAAAAATTCTATCAATTCTCCTTAAAATACAGTACTTCAGTCTCTACAATTGCAAAGAATTGAATTGAATGAGTTAAATGCCTTGACAAGAATTAATTTACATACTTACATGTGACCAAGTAAAACTGAACTTGCCTAAATACAATACACGATCTAGTGTAGTTAAGTAGAATTTGGCAAAGCAGTAGCTGATGTGAACTGTCTTGAGATGTTTCCGGGTAGTAAGGGTGCTCAGTGCACCGTCACAATGTTCACACACGACTAGCAATGGTGTCTGAAACTATACACAGAAATAATAGCAAGCATGGAACACCTGCTCTATACCAGCCATATGTAATATGTAACACAAACCAAGTAAATCATTTAATTCTTGAAATTTGGTGTTTCAGTTTGAACTCTCTAAATTTTGGGCTTACATGAAATGCTATGTGAGCCAAAACTTACTGTATTTACATTTTTGCACTTGTGTAGAAATTTTTCCCATTTTGCATAGTATTTTACTATATTCAATACTGGATCAATAATTCCATGCATATATTACTAGATCAGCAACAGTGTGAAAAAAAAGAACAGCTTATTTTCCATGCTTTTAATTAACAATTTTATTTTTCCTGAGGAATGACTCAAAATTGTTAATCTCATCTCTACTCAGATAGGTTATTTCTTTCTTTTTATGCCATAATTATTCCAATTATATCAAAGTTTCTACCTACTGTACGATTATCTTTATATGAAAATATCCATATTCAATTAGAATATTTCCTTAATTCTAATGCATCTTGACAATAGCAAAAATTTATTTCAGAAACGATGACAAAATTTTCCATACAAAGCAGAAATACACATGCACATTTCACATACATGTGAACTCCTTAAACCAAATTAGCAACAAGACTTTAAAACAACATTTGGATTGTGTCAAATATGCTTAGTTTGATATGTGATGTCATGTTTAAACAAATCTAACAAACCTCAACTTTCAATTGCAAAATAATTTTCTATGAAACCGGTAGACAACAAAATTCAAAATTTTGATAAATTCTGTGCTCTAAATTTCTGCAGCAAAAAACCAAAATCTGGTAAATTGCAAATGACAATAGTACTTCATATATATTCTTTGTAGTAAATATATCTGTTAGAGAATCAAATGGTTATATTTAAAGCTATGTGTGCTACAGGTGTTCTAGAGTAAGGAATAAACTATGTATTACCAGCAGATAAAATAAAAAAAAATAAAAAAAACAGAACAATTCCTCGTTACATAATAAATAAGTTAAATAAGAAGTGAATTGATATCTATTCAAATATTTATTCCAGCAATATTTAAAGGTTTCCACTGAAAATAATTCAAAAAGGCAAGGAATTGTGTTACATATAAAAATATACAAGATCACAGTTGCAAACTTTATCATCACTCCACATAATTTCAGTTATGAAAAGCAGTTTATGATATACAGTTTTAGACTTGTATCTGTAGTTAAATACAAAAGAAAACCCACATCTGTTGAGCTACACTCAAATGGTGCAGTAGCTAATGAACTGTACACACATTAAAAACAACACTTACTTTTATTCTGTTTTTATTATTAAAATGTCATCACTATGAAATGAATGAACATATATTAAAAAACAGCACAATCTGGTAATGAAATCTGCAATTTTATTTTCCTTCCAAAAATTGAGGAAAAACATGTTTCATAGATGAAACATTTTGGGCGGAGATCCTGCCACAGCATATTCACAGTGCAACACTTCTCAATGTTTGAATCACACATTTTTCTGTGAGTTACACTACTGGTTAAATTCAACTGCCACGTTTTATTTCCATTCTATACTGTATTGCTATTTCATCTGAAACTAGTACAATTATTATTACTTTTTATTTATTTATTATTATTATTTTTTGGGGGCGTCCTGTTTCGATTTTGCTTTGCTATCAACTGTTTTATTTATTTGAACTTTGAGACGATCATTCTGCAATATTCCATCACAATTGCAAAATTGACAGAAGTATATATTGCTCATTTTTTGTACCTTTGTACCGTAGAAATTTCTTCTTTGTGAAGCATGTACTATATACACTGTATATTTAAGTTATAGGGAGTATAAATGCAAAAGAAAGAAATATAATCTGTATTTTAAGGCAGTTTGGTAAATCTCTTTAAAAGATGAAAAGTCTGATGTATATAGAGACATCATTTCCAAACAGATGCTTTAACATAAAACACCAATGTACTTGTTTACTGATGTAGTAAAGTTTGGAAGAAAAACATTCAAAAACTACCATTCCAAGAGAACAGCTAATTATCTCAATCGTACTTCCTTTAATTTTTAATAGTATTTCTTGGTTTATGACTATTCTGGTCTTATTGATTTATTTTTTGAAAGAAATATAATTCAACATGTAGTACATGTGAATTGAAAATACTTTTATAACTCATAACTCAATTCTTCCATTCATCCTTCTCACTAGTGTTGAGATACGGGCTCACTTTAAAGAAAAAAAAAAAAAAATCTTTTTGGCATTTCATATATTTATCTTGATATATATCCCCCTTTGAAAAGTGAACTGACTGATTATAAACTGATAATTATTTTTCTTCTAACTGCATAATAACGTCTACGTGTAATGAACAACATCAGATACCAATACAAAGTCAAAATATACACCAAAAGGGAAAATTACTTACGGCTGATTTTCTTTTATGACTACAAAATATATATTTTATATATACTGTATATATATATATATATATATTTTATATAAATATATATATATATAAATATATATATATATATATATATATCTATATACAGTATTCTGGTATTTCAACCAATTTTTTACTTTTTTCCTGCAACTGGTGACATTCTTCATAACTAATTAATACATTTCAAAACTTGAGGAAAAAACTGTAGAGAAAGTAAAACTGTCAAATACAAATAGGAAAAGATACAAATATAGAGAAATGACTGCGATCTGAGCAATAGAAGTGTTTTGATATAAAAACCAAGAAGAAACCATCACATCAAAACACCCTTTGATGAAAGAACCCTGTCCATATCAGTAATTTGAAGCTCTGATGATTCTGTGGTCAGCAAACAAAACTTAAAAATTAAGAAAAGATACCAAAATGTTGATTGGATTTTATATTTAATTTATATAGCTTCAAAATGTCATTGAAACCTTTCACAAATAACAACACAATTACAAAAATACCTGGATGGGTCAAAATGGTTCTGGCATGACTTTTTTTTTATTATCCATGAGCCAAATTTAATACATTGTTCTACTGAGGTTTTGTGAGGTGTTTCAGAGCAAAATAGTTTATAGAACAGAATACCCAAATGAAAATTTATTGAATTAAAATCGCTATAATAGAGTTCAAATTATCCATCAATTTTTGTTTATATTTATTTGCTCTCATTTATGTTTCAGTTTTGAGACAGCTCATCTGCATAACAATGTCAGCTTCACTCATTAGAATGAAATACATACCATTGTTAAATTGAACAAATTCAAAGCTAATTTATGTACATGGTTTGATGAAAACAATAGGTCCAGGGTCTCATAGTAAAACAATAACGACCACATGGCCAACAATGACATGCTGCTTTAGGGGTGCAAGTTAGGACAACTATGGATGCATATCAAATGTCAAAGTAACAGGTGGAACATTAAATTTCAAGCCAAGAAATATTCAAAGTATGTCATTTTGGATTATAGATGTGATAACACTAAGTACTTCACAAAAACTTTCTCCTTTATATTAAGTATTCCACCAGCAAGTAAAAAGTCAATGGCATTCTCAGAAATTGAGAATCATTAGCATGGTCGTTATGACTATTGTTTGAGGTGGTTACTGCTATTCAAGGCTGTTAAAGGTTTTACAGAATTTTTTTTCAATATAAAACAGAATAGCATCTACAGTATATGATCGATCCAATGATATCCAGCGATTCAAGTTACATCATTTTTTTTTCTCTTTTTTTTTAAACTTGATCTTGAGACTGGGGCAATGAAATATGTTGAGTAATTTTCTACATTTTGTTATTCTTCATTTGTTACTTGTTTTCTTTGGTTTGGTTTTTCAGTTTAGATTCTAGCCTACAAGTTATTGTCAGCCCTAACCAGAATACAATTTTCATTAACAAAAATGCTTCAGAAGTTCAAAAATCCATAGCAAAAACAAGGAGTCCTCACCCACCCCCAATACTGACAAAAACTAATTCAGGCAAAATATGGATATACATGTGTTCACTCAGGACAAGTTTAAACCACTGACACAAACCACTGTATCAAGTATCGGATACATTTAGATTAATTAGTATAATTATATAACAGCTATTTCTCTCAAGGATATTAAATCTTTTAAGCATTTTTCTTTTTCGGCAGTTTCTTACTTTGATAGAATGTGAATCAGTGGTATTACATACTTCTCATCCTCTAAAGATGTACAGAAGCAAACTTTACAAGTCCCAAAGATGTTTAATGCTAAAAATTGTCAAATAGATACACTGATTCTGTTCCCCTTATTAATATTGTTGTTCTGTTACTGTAATACATATGGTATGTACTGTAACGTTTATTCTCTTTTTTGACAATTGTCTGTATGTTAAGAATGAATAGTAAATAACCCCTGACAAACTACACTCAAAACTCCATGAAGATGTACATATGAGCCAAAACAAACATGAATGAAGAAAGAAGAAACAGACAAACAATATTACGCACAAAGATAATTAAACAATCTCAGCAATATGCCATGTCATCAATGTAAAATATTGTGAAATTTTAATTTTAATGATGAATTTAAGTTGCATACATTTGTGGAAGTTAGATTTTTAACAGAAGGTTGTCTCAAGTTCTATGTTGTTGGATGCATATCTTACATGGTCAGCAGGTCTTTGCAAACAAAATCTTCCTCATTTTGCAGAAATTTATCCTGTCATATAAGTTATTACTTTTTATTGACATGCAAAATTGAGACTCTCGTTCATATTTGTTTAATTTTTATGATGAATTTATTTAAGTTGCATTTATTTGTGGAAGTTAGATATTTAACAGAAGGTTGTTTCAAGTTCAATGTTGTGGGATGCATGTCTTACACGGTCAACATGTCTTGGAAACTTCCTCATTCTTCCTCAAAAATCTTCCTTATTTAGCAGAAAGTTTTCCTGTCATATAAGTTATTACTTTTTTATTGACATGCAAAATTGAGACTCTAAGTTCATATTTTTGTAATGTTTTTATGATAAATTTAAGTTGTATACATTTGTGGAAGTTAGATCCTTAACTGAAGGTTGTTTCAAGTTCTATGTTGTTGGATGAACGTTTGACACGGTCAACATGTCTTGGAAACAAAATCTTCCTATTTTAGCAGAATACTATCCTGTCATATATATACTGTAAGTTATTACTTTTTATTGACATGCAAAATTGAGACTCTAGTTCCTATTATTATATATATATCTCGGGCTAACATAGGATTCTGATACTTGTAGGGTACACAGCCAGATTGCAATTGGACCTTTTGTTTTTAAATTTGACTATAATACAAAAACAGCATGGTTGCACAGATAAAATATGTATGAGGTTAGATGGTATGAAGTCTATGATAAAACAGAAGGTGATGGGAGTGGATCATATTATATTTTTTTATTATTATATTCCTCATTGAGGGTCACTCTGACATGTGCCAATCCAAGATTATCCATCTGTTTGTTTAACCTCACTAATTAAACTTCATACTAATACATAAATGAAGAATTTATTTGGCATTTTTCAAGGGATAACATGAACTACTTTTGTAAACTCTGCAGTCTCCCAACTGATCATCTAGCCTCCAGTCCTTTTTCTCTCTAAAAATGGCGTACAAGACCTCTTTAATGTATAACAATATTATCGTATAATACATGCTTGCCTAATTTGTATCTAGCTTTAAACATAAATCTGAAATCCAATGAAAGATGAATATAGTTTATTTTGTTCTTTTTTATATCGTTATTAAAGTCCAAACAAGAATCATAATAATGTTTATTGACCACTAACATAAATTTGCATGTTTACTATGAATTGTACCAAATTAGGGATTGACCGGAGGTTTTCCCCCTCTCTCTCTTTTACGTTGTTTGAAAAAAAATTGCATTCGATACGACCGATGACCACTGTAACAGAGAAGGAAACTGTGTAAGGTAAAGTGCTATAAGAAACAGAAAATATCAATATTGGTTGAAATTTAACATAATGGTGGCTGCTTAAATGACCTGTTTGATGACAAGCAAAGCTCACCGTGCTTTAATCAATTCAAGGCCCATGTTTTAATAGAATTGAGAGCCAACATGTGTAGTTTATATATTCATACATATAATATATATTTCCACTATATATCATAATAAGCGAATGTGACATTGAACGTTTAGAAGAATCCTCGGTCTTTTCCTTCTTCTGGGGAATGGCATATCTGTGATGAAAACTGGGCAGGCTTGGCATCGTACATCACTACACACTACATGTTCAGCACTGTATAATAATCTAACTGCCGAATTGCCCTTTGAGTGAACTCTGCGGCATCGACACTCTAGTGATCGGTGGTAGCTACTACTACAGCAAGCAAGCAGTAGTAGCGGCGAGGCTGGACTAATTCTGCTGCTGCCTCTACTGCTGTGAGCTGCACGGGCAACGGGAGCAGAGAGAGATAGAGAGGGAGCGAGCAGTTAAGTGCCCTGTCTACGTCAAACCTAAGCAAAGAGTGTGTCACGTTTCATTTGTTCGTACATACCTTGCTCCCAGTTAGTGTGGGCTTTCCAGTCACTGCCGTTTTTAGCCCAAAGTGATTAAATTTAAAATAATTAAGCTGCTTTCGATCAGCATGTTATTTATTGTACCAAAGGAGCTTTTTTTTTCTGTTCGAAATTTCGGTTGGCTTGCTTGCTCACGAGACCAAATCTCATACGGCGGTTGGGGTTTATAAGTTCTTGAAGATTCCGAAACCTATTCTTTAACTTCTTTAGATCAGATATATATAACTTTTGGTATCTGCATTGCAAATAGCAGACAACAGGATAATTAAAATTAAAAACTTCTCATCGTTACAATTTACCCAATAGGCATTTGTAGTTTTGGTAAACAAAAAACCCCTAAGAGTGGTATACAGTAAATATGCTTGAGACCAATTTTCCTGCAGTTTAGTTGAACACAGTTTTATGAAAATGTTCTGGGTAGGGATTTCAAGTGATTTTAACCTAGGCTACAGTGGACAAATGGAACCTGTTAGAGAAAAGTTGCTTTCAAATTTAATAAAGGTAAAAAGAAACATTTCTTTTTAATATCCCACAGCAAATTGATATCCTACATTAGAGATCTAGAATGTGAAAAACTTGTATCACTTGAAATTTTACTCTAGAACATTTTCATTTAACTGTGTTCATTAAATTACATGAAATATTGGTCATTACAAATATCTATACCACTTCCATTTATTTTTTAATAATTTATAAAATTATAACACCAAATGTTAAATGCAGAATTATCCAAAAAAAGTTGGAATACAACAGCAACCTCATAGCATAACATGATATGATACTGCTATTGTTAACACAGAATAGGAAACCAGTGTTAGATCCGCCAAACATGGCACTTTAAATTTACTTTTAAATTAATTAGTTAATTCAATGTTTTAACCGTGTTTTGTTTTTATACTGTTTGATCATTAATTAACTCCAGTTATAAGACAGACATGATATCTGGGCCATTAAAACACATTACATCAGTCAGTGAAGTCAGATAAATAGTTAATCTGAAATTATTAGAGTTTGTAAAGCTGATATGATTGCAGGAAAATTGGAAAAGTTCTGGACTACTCCTGTCCATATCATGATACACGTACATAAGGTAATATTTATTCCTGAAATCAAGCTTATCGGACTGAAGATTAAACACTGCTAAAATTAGCATAAGCCACATTCCTCAACAAACAATTTCATCTAAAAAAGAAACCTTTTAAATGTGATCTCCTCCATTTCATCCTTTGTTTTTTTTATCAAGTACTTAATTAATGACTTTCAATTTTGAACAGACTTTAACATTTGAACCAAAACAATGAGTGATTAACACGGATCTTCTTAAATCAAACATTTGCTGGTTTTAGTGTTCAATGACAAACTGCATCATTATTAGGTGGGGGAAGAGGATGGACAATAAAATAATTTACAAAAAATCAAACTAGGAGATATGAATACAGAAGTTTAATCTTTCTCTGCTATATATAGCTACTGTAGCGTGGTGGCCAATTGGCTAAGGCGTTGTGATCCAAGGATTGCTGGTTCGATTCCTGCCTAGTTCATTACGTTGTGTCCTTGGGCAAGATGCTTTATCTCACTTGCCTCTCTCCACCCAGGGGTTGAAGGGTAAACTGTGAGGTAACTTGTCATTGGGCGCAGTATATAACTGCTGCCGACTGGAGGGATTGTTTTTGGGACAGGTTATCATTGAACAGGGTAATATAACGTCTGTAGAGCGCTTTGAGACCTATCGCTGGTATAAAGCGCTATATAAATCGAATATGATTATTATGATAGAACTTCCAAAATTAATTTAACTTCTTGTTCCAAATTATTTAACTTCTTAACTATTTGGCAACATGACTTTTCCTTTCTTTCCTCTTTCTTTTTGTGTGGTACATAAATGTTAATAATTTTTGCCAACAATATTTTGATGAAATATTGTCACGATAACATTTGACTGTGTGCCACGTAGATCATGGCAGAGACATAAAATTGCTTCATCTTTTATTGAAATTTTATGAATGTATCTGGTAATTTCAGGTGGCAACATGATGGCAATTAACTAAGTTTAAATTTGTTTATACCATTTTTTATAACAATTATTCATTTAAAGATACAACTTAACACCAAATGCCTTTTCATGGAGCCTCAACTTCAGAAATTACAGCCATTTTGGCAGATTAAAAAAAAACGTATAAAAATAAAAGTATCACATTTCCAATAGAAATCAAATACATTGATTATAAAGGCAAAAATTAAGATTTTGGAAAACCGTTAACCATAATGACATCACCAATGTACTGATGTACCACTGTAAGGAAACATTCGCATCGCTGGCTTCAAGTTAAAACAATATGTTTGTGAAATATCTGTCTAGTTGGTCACCATTTTGTATGAAACAAAACTCTTTAAATATTTGTATGATGGAATTCCTGGGGTGCATAATATGCACATGACACGGATGGATTTGTGATATTGACTGCATGACAACAGGTAAACAAGTTATTTATCTGTAATAGAATAACGCTGACTGGAATAACACAGGTGACATACAGGTAGGCCCCTACAGCCTGTAGCCTAAGAATCAGCCGGTGTCGTTTGAAAAAATATTTTGTTGCAACGAATAGCAAAGGTGTTTCCAATAGAGAATTAGTTGTTACTAATTTCCAATAGAGAATTACTTGTTTTGAACTGTTGGAAGTCCCTGTGCTGTACCTACTGTAGACATTTTAGTGTAAAACCACTGGAATTCATGTAACTTTTCAACAAGTTGGAATCTTCATATTCCAGCTGTCAATTACTCAAAATGCATGATCTAGTGATACAATGCATGTAATAGTTATATAGTCCATGTTTCACAATTATTTGGCATTTTGGTTAAAACATTTTCAGTTGAGAATCATGTAACTGTATGCTGAGGTGGTTAGGCTATATTGGTACATATGTGATAACAACAGTAGGATAGTGTTCAATACAGAAAATGGAAAATCTTTCATGTCAGGTATACAATACATACAAGGTGGACACAAATTTCATGATCAATTAGATGGGAGTATAAATTTGCTACATGACATGATTAAACTGTACAAATTGAACCAAATCTGATAAGTTTTAAATATATATACAGTATATTTGTATGTTGCCCAGGTGATGCATGTGTTTTTGGTTTGCTGTGGTTTGGCTTTTTACAAAGAATTTTCAGAATCTCTCTCTCAGGGCATGGGCTGTATAGGAAGGACAGTTGATTTTTTTTTTGGAATGCACATGAAAACACTTGCTTGACCTCAGAATACGACTGTTGTGGAGGGTGTAACAGTGGATGAATTTTTGAAATAAATGAATATTGAATGACCTCCTCCCCCCCTCCCCAAATATATATATTAAATATGAAAAATGAAAGAAATTGCAAAATGCTTAATCAAAGTATTATATAAAGTACTACATCAAATAAAGGATTAATTATAATGACCATCATTCAATATTTTTCTGCATTGTCTTATGTGAAAATCATTCAATTAATTTCAAAAATAATTCCTTCAAACAATAACATATATTGTGATAAGCAAGACATATGGCATTGCTAATGACAGAATGAAGTATTTGTCTTATCTTCCCTGGGTAAATTAGTAAAGCTTTGAATGTCATATTGTGTGCCTTTGCAATAATACTGTTAAAATAAGATCAAGGTGGAAGCCCCATTTCAACTCCAGGGTCATTCTAAATAGTGGAAATATAGGAATGTAAATTCAATGCCACCTTAGAAGACCAATCCAAATATGGCCAATGTCTACCAAGTTTGTTGTGTTGTTAATCCATTGCACTATTATAATAAGCTGTAGGTACAATCCCTAATAGGTTCTACACTAAGCTAAGTATGTATATCTACTACGCAAGTACTTTATATGCTAGGCACATACACCACAAAAGTATAATAAGCTAGGTACGTACACTATGTACAAGTTTATACAACACCAGGTAGGTATACACAAGTATAATAAGCTAGGCACATCCACTATGTACAAGTTTATACTATGCCAGGTACATACACCACACAAGTATAATAAGCTAGGTTCATCCACTATGTACACGTTTATAATATGCCAGGTACATACACCACAAAAGTATAATAAGCTAGGTACGTACACTATGTACAAGTTTATACAACACCAGGTATACACAAGTATAATAAGCTAGGTACATCCACTATGTACAAGTTTATACTATGCCAGGTACATACACCACACAAGTATAATAAGCTAGGCACATCCACTATGTACAAGTTTATACTATGCCAGGTACATACACCACACAAGTATAATAAGCTAGGTTCATCCACTATGTACAAGTTTATACTATGCCAGGTACATACACCACACAAGTATAGTAGGCTAGGTTCATCCACTATGTACAAGTTTATACTATGCCAGGTACATACACCACACAAGTATAGTAGGCTAGGTTCATCCACTATGTACACGTTTATAATATGCCAGGTACATACACCACAAAAGTATAATAAGCTAGGTACATCCACTATGTATAATTTTATACTATGCCAGGTACATACACCACACAAGTATAATAAACTAGGTTCATCCACTATGTACAAGTTTATACTATGCCAGGTACATACACCACACAAGTATAATAAGCTAGGTTCATCCACTATGTACACGTTTATAATATGCCAGGTACATACACCACACAAGTATAATAAGCTAGGTACATCCACTATGTATAATTTTATACTATGCCAGGTACATACACCACACAAGTATAATAAGCTAGGTTCATCCACTATGTACACGTTTATACTATGCCAGGTACATACACCACACAAGTATAATAAGCTAGGTACATCCACTATGTATAATTTTATACTATGCCAGGTACATACACCACACAAGTATAATAAGCTAGGTTCATCCACTATGTACACGTTTATACTATGCCAGGTACATACACCACACAAGTATAATAAGCTAGGTACATCCACTATGTATAATTTTATACTATGCCAGGTACATACACCACACAAGTATAATAAGCTAGGTTCATCCACTATGTACACGTTTATACTATGCCAGGTACATACACCACACAAGTATAATAAGCTAGGTTCATCCACTATGTACAAGTTTATACTATGCCAGGTACATACACCACACAAGTATAATAAGCTAGGTTCATCCACTATGTACAAGTTTATACTATGCCAGGTACATACTGTACACCACACAGGTATAATAACATACACCACACAAGTATAATATGCTAGGTACATTCACTGTGTCCAAGTTTATACCATGCCAGGTACATATACACCACACAAGTATAATAGGCTAGGTACATCCACTATGTACAAGTTTATACTATGCCAGGTACATACACCACACAAGTATAATAGGCTAGGTACATTCACTATGTACAAGTTTATACTATGCCAGGTACATACACCACACAAGTATCATAAGCTAGGTACTTAAATCTCAGTGATAAATGTCATTCGGATATGGTTTTCTTGATCAAATTACACTAAAAACAGGCAAGAAAGAACTAATAACAAACAAAAGCAATAAATCAAGTAATTTTTTTGTAAATTATATATGGTGTTCGTTAAAGGTTACTGAAAGTCGTTGATTCCCTAAATATGAGATATTCAATTTCATGATCCTTCAATTTACTTCTATAATACTACCACCACTACTATTACTACAGAAAAAAAGAAAAACAAGAAAAAAAAAAGTGACACATGTTTTACAGACACATGTAGCTACCACTGCATTGGCATCATTATGTAAATGCCCTAGTGAGGAAACGAACAATCCACGAAAGTTGAGCAACAAATTTGTGCCAAAAAAAAAAAAAAATAAGGAAAAAAGACAAAAGCATGCAGGAAAGAAAAGCAAAGCCTCCCAGGCATTTAATAACTTGTGACGTCAAAACAAGGGTAGTCTTGGAAGGTAGCAATATTTCTCCTCAGATAGCTGCTGCTTCTGGAGAGTATACTAACGAGCGGTAGAATACCAGCAAGGTTGTGGATGATCAGCAAATTTACATACAAAAAACAGCAGCATATTACTGGCCTGGAAATACATAAAAACAGACCATTTAGCCTCAATTTTTTTTTTTCCTTGTTCCTTCTATATTTTTTTTTCTCTCTTTCAATTTGATTGATTAGTTCAATATGTTTAGGATAAGGAATTGTTGTGCAGTGATTTTAGTTAAAGTGGGGAATTGTTTCCATGATTTTACAAGATCTTAGACACAGATTTACTAAAACTGTGCAGTGATGGGGAGCACTATATTTAAATCCATTCGCAAACTTGTCGTAATGATTTAAATTCAGTTTTTTGTTCTCTGCACACATCTTTCCCCCTAATTTTAAGGTAAATGTGTTTCAAAGGATGCTTATGTAAATAATAATCAAATCAAATTTAATATACAGCATGCGATGTTTTTGGCAACATTAATGCATGTGAAATTTTTGTCATTAATATTACCATACCTTAAAACAACTAAATTTACTTATTTGAATATATCTTTATTTATTGTTTTACTTTCAACCGATGATGATGATGATGAGGATGATGATGATGATTATGATGATAACATTTACTCTACAATACCTTCTTCTCAGATGCAATAACAACCAATGACAGCTCTCCATAAGCAGCCTAGTTACAATTCCAAGAAAAGAGAATCCACAACAAGTTTTGACATGAATCTCACGAAGGGATCTTGTTCTTCACAGTATATTGGCCTTGCATTATGGTGGCAGTACATTATGTGTCACAATTGCCACAGTCTGCAACTCAACTATGTCATACTTGAATGTTTAATTTAGAGGAATTTGATCACCTGAAGACATGCCTTTACCTTAGTCCAACATAAACTAACTACATAGTCACAAATATCAAAGAAATTTATGTTGTCTGAAGTCATCACTTTTTTCTGAATGTTTAGGCAAAAGTCACATCCTCAGATCCTGTTGTTATCAGGAAGATATGAAATATTATGAGGGAGCAGATTTGAGAGGGGATGGGAGCCTAGGGAAGGGGATGTGGAAGGGAGGAGGGAGGGAGGGAGGGAGGGGGAGTAGAGAGAAAGAGGCAGGGTCACAATTAGCCCCTGAAGGCTACAGCCTAAATTATTACATCCACAATGAGCAGTCGTAGTGTCCAGCAAGAGTGTTTAGAGCACCAAAGATTGGTGTCCTATGTGTGCTATGGATTTATGGATGCTTACTGTGAGGAAACATAACACAAATATATGTACCATCTTTCATAAAAGATAGTAAAATATCTCTTCAAACTTTTAAGCAATACTTCGCAGCTTCCATATTGGTGGAAAAACTTGAGCACATGTAGAGAATATTTCTTTCTGAAGTGCCATGTTAGAGATGTATATTATTTACAGTTACTATGGACTTTTGAGGTGGTCTTGTATTTAAGATCCATGGCAATGATATTTTGCAGCAATTTTCAATAGCTAAAGTGAACCGATTAGTTCATATAGCAGTGGGAGGAACTTTGCAATCAATATCAAGAAAATCTAATTTACGCTACTGTACATCTAGGTGCATGTATTTGATTTAGGTTACACCTTGAACTATCTGCATCAGTTACAGACAACCCACTAGATGACAGATCATGCTCATACATAGAGACAACCCACTGGATGACAGATCTATGCTCATTTAGAGAAACCCAGGGATGAGACTGAGCCGGGGAAAAAAAATCTGAAATTTATCGATAGCCATCCTGGGGGAGGGGCTTAAGGGGAGGGGGTGTCCCCCTCCCCTTTAGAAATTTTTTGTCAGGTAAGGAGGGCTTAGATGCAAAATGGTGGACTCTAGATGGAATCTATCACATCACGTAACTCGCCAAAAAATTGTGGAATTTCTGCTTGTATAATTTATCCATTAGCTTTTTTGAACCAAAAAAAGGCTTTTTTGGTTGCTTTGTGCTACTTGATTCCACCACTGGTCAAATTCGGTGTTCCTTCCCTTCACAGTCCAGCATGTTCGGCAAAAAAAAAAAAAAAAAATTAAATCAAAAAAATAATAAAAAATAATAAAAAACGTGAATTACGAGAAAAAACGCGAAAATGAGAAGAAAAAAAATCGGAAATCCGCGTTTCCGCGGAAGTGTTTCATGCCTGGAAACCCCACTAGATTTCAGATGCTGATTTAGAGAAACCCCACTAGATGACCGATGTTCATTTAGAGAAACCCCACTAGATGACATGTTCATTTAGAGAAAACCCACTAGATGACAGATGCTCATTTAGAGAAAACCCACTAGATTTCAGATGCTCATTTAGAGAAACCCCACTAGATGACCGATGTTCATTTAGAGAAAACCCACTAGATGACAGATGCTCATTTAGAGAAAACCCACTAGATTTCAGATGCTGATTTAGAGAAACCCCACTAGATGACCGATGTTCATTTAGAGAAACCCCACTAGATGACTGATGTTCATTTAGAGAAAACCCACTAGATGACCGATGCTCATTTAGAGAAACCCCACTAGATGACCGATGTTCATTTAGAGAAAACCCACTAGATGACAGATGCTCATTTAGAGAAATCCCCCACTAGATGACTGATGCTGATTTAGAGAAACCCCACTAGATGACCGATGCTCATTTAGAGAAACCCCACTACTGTAGATGACAGCTACAGGTAGATGCTCTCACTAACTGGGTAAAGACAGGACAGGTACATAGCAAACCCCCATTTTTGCTATGACATGGCTGGGTTTTGAAGCCCTCCTGATTAATTCATTTAATATCATAAAGCTACATATAAAGCTACAGAAGGTGTTTTCATGTTATTAACCTCCAGTATGGCAATCTTTTTTTCTGAGAAATCCTCTGTATATATGAATTCTGATGCATATGATTTCTGATAAATAATTGCACTTTGAAACATTTCACTGTCTTGATAAATATAAATGATAAATATCTTTACACCTCTTTACTGTGACGTCGCTGGTTTGTTATTGAATTTTCCGCCTATCTTCCCCGCCCACACATGATCTTGACTATAAACTTCCCCCTTGAAATATTTACTAGGCTTTGCATAATAAAACCAACGATACGGACGTAAAGATCGTTTGTTTTAGTGCAAAACTAAAAGTAATGCTTTGCTTTCATAGATGGAGAAACAGCATCTTAAATGGTCACACAACAACAAAGTTGCACGTAAACTTTTCCACGAAAAAAACCTCGAAACAACAAATTGTAAGCCGTTATTTAAGGAAGAATAGTATAAACATCTAGTCTTTGCGGGAAATTTATTCTGGACATGTCTATTCATGATCTTCCCCGGAAAAAAATTTCATTTAGTAAGAATGAGTTTTTAGGGGGGGATGGATAAGATCAACAATTGGTTAATAAAGTTCTATATCTTCAATCGTTTCATTTTACGGTTCGACTACTGAAAGAATTAGTTATAGTTTGCTAACAGTTATAACCATCATGAGTTTTAACATTTTCATGACTCATGGAATGTTACTGAAATTTTGCAGAATAATAATGCAGTTAGCTACAGTATATGGGGGTGCATTCACTCATCTATGCTCCTGTTGATGATAAAGTTGCTGGTCAAGGTAAACCACACTTTTGCAATTTTGTACAAACAGAGAGCATGCTAAAAGGGTTTTGGCTGTGTCACATTTTGCTGTTACTATATATATACCGATCGTACAGTATAATGGCATGATTAATGTATAAAACTTCAAGAGCAAGTAATAATTTATGATTTGTTATTCCGTACCGAGTGCATGACATATAAGTTTTACTACAAACATATATACTTCAGGGCTGAAACATTAAAAACAAGAAACTACAACAACCAAAAATTGAAACGTCACAAATGATAATGTCTGGTAGTTCAAAACCCAGACTATAAGATGAATGACTTATATGATTTTATTATTTATATTGTTACTGCTACAGAAATGTTTTATCAACGGTTTCATCTATAATAAAGGGGAAAAATTTTGTTCTTAAGAATGTGATGCATATAAACACAATACTGTACCACTGTGAACAAAATTTCATTTTGGGAAATAAAATTTTCCAATTTCCACATCCAACAAAAATGCTATTAATTGAATTATATGAATTATGAACAATTGATCCTAAAAACTTACCCCACCATTACCCCTCCCCCCACTCCCCCTCCCCACCCCCACCCCTCCAAAAAAAAATTTAATTTTAATATATACATTTTAAGTTGCATTTATGATTTGCACTGTACTATGAAAGTTGTGTAAAAAAAAAAATTTTTTAAAAATGAGTAAGTTAATTCAATTTTGTAAAATTTATCCAACATATAATTTTCAGCAGACATGACCAAATCGGCAAGCGGTACTCTTCGCTTCCTGTCCGACATAATGGACATCACACATTGGACGAATAGTCACACCTCAAAGATAGCTTTCAGCATTAATGTAACTTGTAAACCAAACATGATTCTTCAGAGTCTTTCGGACTTATTATGGATTTCATTAAATGTATGACTCCTTTTAACTATCTACTTGTTTTTTCTTTCTGTATATTCTTAGCTTCCACAAATCTGTTTCCTGTAGATGAGACCAAAGTCACCAATTTGGCTGCACAGAAAACTTACGTTGGTTGCAAGAATTCTTTTCAGACTGCATTAATCTTCACGAATAATTTGAAGCCTAACAATCATACAGGTGAGTTTGTTTTGTTTTTTATCTTGAATTATACTTTTGACTGCTCCACAGGGAATTTTAATGCATATTCTTGCTAGTTTGTATTTTAGGAATCTAGCCCCCTGCCATAGAAATATCAAGAGTAGCATAAAGAGTACTCAGAAACAGAATCTTCCAAAATATTATGAGATGATACATTTTTATATCATGTTGTAGACTATAAGTTGGTTATCATCAACGAAGTTATGAAAATTGTATTAAATTGTGTACAACAGTAGTGTATAATATATATATCAATTTCTATACGGTATGTGTGTTTGTTAGGTGTGTAAACTTCCCAGTTTAATACTTTCAAACTCTGCCTTAAGTAGACATCTGCAATCCATAACTTTTTAGGTTTAGTTCTAGATCCAAATCAAAAGTCCTGGATATGATTTTCCTAAAGGCTAGAAAGAATATGAAAACAAGATACTATATATACTTGGAAAGCAAATGTTCAACAGATTTAAGTAATATACTGCACCTCTAATGGGAAACCTACTTCAAAATCTCATAATTTGATTGATACAACAGGTGATGCTTATATGTCTCAAAACATTGTGGGGAACTCCACGACATCTCTCTATTTTGGAATAGCCCAGAATCTTTAACTGATACCACATTCTTGATTTAACCATTGAACAATAAAATTTACAGAATCTGTCAAAACTTGTCACACCTGTATCAATTGACTAAACAAATGTAATCGTATAAACTAACCAGGGACTAATGATCAGGTTTTGAAACTACATTAAAGTCCTTCGTCCCTGATTTTGACATTACATCGCTTTAAAACGGCCGTTTAACAAGAGCTATGTCACCCTCATTCAGACAATCCATGAAAGTGTGCCTCCCTAATTTTTTGACATTATGTTCCTTTAAACCTAAGAATAGGCGTTTCATACACGCCAAGAAAGTCTGCTTGCCTAATTTTGACATTTACATCACTTTAAACCAGTCATTTTAACCTTAGGCTTTGTCATCCTCAGTTGGACACTCCAATTGACGTCATTAGCCAACTGGGTAAAAGAGGACCCCGGGGGAAAGATTTGCCAGATTCTACGTTTGGGGTGTACCAGGAATTTGAGCTCGGCTGGGTGGACACTTTGTGCGTTGAAATGATAGGAGGTATGAATGGATCTGCTGCATAAGTCGTACAAAATGGTCACTTGGCTTGCTTGCATGGGGCATCAATGTCTTTCGAGATATTTCAAGGTATTTATCAAATTTAAGGATCCACCTCAGAAGCGAGTGACTTGAGATTTGGTTTTATTTTTCTTTTCTTTTTTGTCAACAGGTGTTTGTCATTGGTCGACTGAGATGGAAATAAAGAGATCGAGCGGCTTGCTGGCAATTCAGATCAGTGATTTAGATGATCAGTAATATTTCATTTGCAACAATTTCAAATGTATTTCACTGGTTTGTCTATCAGCTGGCTTCATGTACATCCCCCCCCCCCGAAAAAAATATGTATATTTGAAGATTTTCACTTTAATGTTGTTTTTAAATCTGTGCATTTTTACAGAACGCTTGACATTTGGTTCCATGGTTGTAACAGTGAAAAGAAGATAACATTTCATCAAGACTGGATCTGAATAACCTGCCAAACGTACAGGTGTAAATAAAGTTTGTTTACCCTCTGGGGAGGTAATTTACCTCACATCTCTTTTGACAAATTTACTTGCAGCTAGTCTGTTTCATTGGAAATAAAGAACAACAGTTTCTGCCTTTAGTTCATTCCCACAAGTTTTCTATTTTACATAGTAGGCCTAACCATTAGCTAAACTGTTCCAGATATCATCAAAAATCTACATATCAAAACACTAATAAACTACTATCATTGTCGTGCAAATCAAGCTTTCTTTAGGATGCATATCAATGCTTTCTGTGAAATATATGGCGCCTACTGGACATATCCTTCCAAAGTATCCACAGGCAAATAGGTGAAACGTTCTAAGTAGAAATATACTTCACTTTCTCACCATTCCGTCACAGATGCTAGCCTGGTTTCTGCCACCGTACTAGGGATACATAAGTTACATCTTTGTAAAAGTCTTTTCAAAGCAATGGAAAGTTGTTCATTTCTCCTTTCTTTTCTAAACCAGCTGTGACAGTTATCTTCAATAGGGGTCGAGTCCAAATGTGTCAAATTAACTCAATAGTTGCATAGCGCCCTCTTTATTATCATTACACAGGACAATATCATAAGGCCAATGAAATAGCTTAATAATTAGAATTACCTAACAATTGTCATTATTTAATTAGACAATGGCTGCCACTATAGCATCAAAATCAACATAGTAATTAAAACAAAGCAAAGGAAGACAATGCCAAAGACAATGGCCCAATGAGAGGAAGCCAATGAAAGCTTGGTCTTACTCTTCAAGTGAAAAAGTTTATAGCTCCCTCAAGATGTACAGTATTGCCAAGTTTACATCAACCTTTTGTAAGGCAGGACCTTCAGCCATTGTACTCCCCCCCACCCTTACACATTCCCTTTTGTTCTAAGTATTTAAGTAAAATGTCACATGTATTAATTAAATCACTAATAAAGCTTGATTTCTCATTCCAACCCAAGACAGATATGCACATTCTTGCACAGAAGAGAGGTCCACACGAATACAGTAAGGAGCTCATGACGTACAAAGGCTTACAGAAGGGGCACATGTGGAATGCTGTGAGTGGTAAGCAGGTCCACGACCATGTTAAACCTCTTTTATAATCTAGATGTGAATAAATTTGCATCCGTTGTGATATCATGATAAATAAAACTAATTCATAATCCAGGGTATAAAGTAGTCAATGTGATAGAGAAGGTATTATTTGCGTGTTATTATTCATTTTTTTGGGGAGGTATTACTATTTTTGCGGGGGGGCGGGGGTTGTTTTCCATTCATTCTTACTGGGAATTTGAATCTCTTCTAGGGCTACTCTTATTCTGTTTTCATTCAGCTGTTAAGTCACTATAAAGTTATTTCATCACCAAGGCTTGATTCAGCAATATATATGTCAGCATTACAAGTGCAAATAGTGGCACAGTATAGGGTCAATGATATACTGTGGTAGTACCTGGTGGAATATTGCATCTATGCTGGGTAAGGTGGCTTTGATAGGCTTAGTTCAAAGTGGTGGTGATGCTGGACCAGGCTGTGTGAGGTACTTTAATAGATCAGCTGATTGGACTAAGAGAGTAAACACTGTACACTTTGTTGGACCAAATGGTCTGCATGTTGACACTGTTGCTATAGTGGGACTGTAAGACTAGCAGCTTACTGTATGCTGGGACCATGCATGGAAGTATATATTAACCTGAAGGGCTGTGTGAGCAGATATGGTGTATTCTTAATACCAGAAACTTTGGCGCGGTATATGGGCTGTGTAAGTTAGTAGTATCAGTCTGAGAGCTGTGTAAGTAGTAGTGGTGAGACTGGGGCTGTGTAAGAAAGTACTAGTGGTGAGACTGGGGCTGTGTATTACAGTAGTGGTGAGACTGGGGCTGTGTAAGTAGTAGGGGTGAGAATGGGGGGCTGTGTAAGAAGTAGTGTGAGACTGGGGGGATGTGTAGGTAGTAGTGGTGAGACTGTGGCCTGTGTATTGTAGTAGTGGTGAGACTGGGCGATGTGTATGACAGTAGTGGTGAGACTGTGGGCTGTATAAGTACTAGTGGTGAGACTAGGGGCTGTGTAAGTACTAGTGGTGAGACTGGGGGCTGTGTAAGTACTAGTGGTGAGACTGGGGGTTGTGTAAGTAGTAGTGGTGAGACTGGGGGTGTGTTAGAAGTAGGGGTGAGACTGGGGGCTGTGTAAGTAGTAGTGGTGAGACTGCAGCCTATGTATTGTAGAAGTGGTGAGACTGGGTGAGACTTGATTCTAACTTGTAATATATTTTGTTTCTTCCTACAGTGAATAACTTAATTTGGTTTCCCTTTTAGCATTGTTTTCATGTCTGTGTTTTTTTGTTAATTTTGTGGGTTTTTTTTTTTTTAGTGGATAGTCAAAACTTACTTTTTGAGACATTACAGAATACAGTATTTGCTTCTTCCTGTTATTAACTATCCACTAATTGCCGTTTAATTTTTAATTTACTTGTGATGGCAGTTAAAATGGCTACCAAAATTACAAACACTTCCAAGTGGACCCCCAAAAGGATCCATCGCATGAAGAGAATGTCCCTTACTACAAGAAATCAGTATACCTACCAATCAGGTCATGGTCAAAGATGTTTAAATATTGACAACACAAGCAGATGGATGTTGACATCAACTAAATTAATAGCTGAATCTTGGCTATACCACAATCTGGTGCAACCATACATGTAGATGAAGAATCAACTTGTATAGCCTGTATTGAATAAAATCAATCAACTCACTAAGTCTCACAAGTAGTTTAATGGTTATAAGGTATCCCTTATATAGCTTGAAGGGGTATCCTTGAATTATAAGGGGTCTACGGGGGGGAGTACCGATCTACAGCCCACCCCCCCAGTTTTTACTGCATAGCAAAATGATATTTCGCAGCCTTTGAAGTAGGCTAGTAAATGTTTCGATTTTTCTTTTCTTTTTCATTTCCAAATTGATTGTCTGCCCTCCAAAATTTGTTTGGGACCATATGTAGGGGTCGCGACCCCCATTTTGAGTATGGGAGAGGGGGGGGGGGAGAATAATGCATCGATATTACATGGCTTTGGTCCCACTGACCCAATCTCTTAAAATACAACTCAAGACACACTGCAAGAGCTTCTATACTGGCTAAATTACCTCCAGATAACCCAAAATGTGACCAAGATGAAACATGTAGGAAACAATCCCCAGGGAGGCACTCCTCGTTATTACCCACTGGTATACAAGGATTTTTTCTCATTGTACTGTGTTGTGAAAAAAAAAAAAAAAACAAGTGGAAATTGATAACAGATGAGACAATTCAATCCTTTTCTCAATTTTATGTGGACTAATTTTTAATATCCGTGCTCTTATTAGTCCTGTACAGAGAGTATCTGCAAAATAGCCGAAAAATCCTTCCGAATTCTTTTCAAATTTCATTAAAATTTGTAGATTTCATAGGTACATTTGTATTATTCCATAGATACATCAAGCACAGTCCTTGCAGTTTGTGGGGGGGGGGGGGGGGGGGTGACTGCATGGGCACAAAGCTTTTGTTGTCAAATGTACATGTTGTTTACTCTATAAACATTCCGATCCATACGTTTTACACTATAATTGATAACCTCAGGTTACAAAGTTGCTTTGAAATACAATGACACAAACCATCACGATAATTACATCAAACATGTCAATATTTCTCTACTATATATGCGCATCATATTTGACCACGCACTGCTATATGGCTGTGACTCTTCTGAGATCTTTTCGCCCGTGATGCAAGAGAACGATGCTGAATACGTGAAACGCCGACACACAAAAGGCTACAACACGTCACAAAAAAAAAAAATAAAAATATAAACATAGACGTCACCGAGTGGTCGATGAAACGCATATTAAGGCTATATTAGAATAGATAAATGAACGCTGCACCACGTCACTTCTCAGCATTTTTTCTCTTTGTTACCTTCTTTTATCTATTTATTCTCTTGATTTCTGTCCCTGTTGAACAGCGTGTGACGTAGATTGCTTACTTTATATGCGTTGGATTGTGCATGGCTGCTGTCCTCAAAAACCATTCAATACTCATGAAATTTTATCAGCCGAATTTGAGATGAATGCAATCAAGCTGCGCTGATCAATAGTTTAGTCCTCTCGTCCAATGATGCTGGCATTCTCTCACTGTTCGTCTGTGTAAAGGGGACTGCAGCATATGCTTCATTACATGTCATATTCTTTTCTTTGCTTTGCTTTTCTTTTCTTTTCTTTTCTTTATTTCTTTTTCATATTTTCCTTTCTGTTATTTGGGGTTTGTCAATTCTCACCACCTACTTCTTTCATTTGTTCTTTTCTTAAAAAAAAATTCTCTCCGTTTTTTTTATATTTTTTTTTTATACTAGCAGCCTCTGATGTCATACAGCTTGTCTTCTGACATCACATCACACACAGTGACTTCATCATGTTTGGCAGAGAGTCAAAAGAGAGCATAGCCTTTTGCATTCTGACTGATTCCAGCACATGGGAGGATGGAGTGCAACAGTGAAAGACAGGTTTGTTATCATTGTGAGCTGATAAAAAAAACTGATTAACAGGAGATATTTTGCAAGGCCACTGATGATTGCTGTAGTCAAGTTTGCCTGCGTCTCAATCCACCTGCAGCAGAGTGTGTGGGTGTATATACTGTAAATATACACACATAATGGAAAAACTGTTATATATATATATATATATATATATATATATATATATATACATATATACATATATATATATATATATGTATATATATATATATATATAATTATATATATATATATAATATATATATATATAATATATATATATATATATATATATATGTATATACATATGAAGAGAAAGCATCAGGCTTGAACCAGCAGCAAGAATCAATGATTAAACTTGGCAAAGGCCTGCAATTTGATACAATCACAGTTGCACAGAGATTCCTCCACGGAGCAGAAGCATTGCTGTGGATTAACGTGAAAGTTATCCACTGGTGAAAGATGAAAGATTCTAATGAAATATGCATTGCCCTCCAGTCAGTGAGAAAACTCAGAGCATCAACACAGTCACCAATGACGACATAAGAGGCAGGGGGAGTAAAGATGACGGCATCAGCTTAATTAGAATATTTCTCTGTTATGGTTTTTCTTTGTACGTGGGCTGGCTGTGAATATATCTCATGGATGGGTAACAAGTTAACCAAAACAGATTTAACAAAATAATGCAAAAAAAAAAAGGAGAGAGGGGGAAAAAATAGTAACATCTGTTGGTGGTATAGTATAAAGGTTTTTGAGCAATGTTTTTACAATATTTTCATTTTTCTTTCTTTTTTAATATTTCTTTGCTTCCTCCATTCTGATTCTTTGTTTTTTTTAATGGTACGCTGCAAAGTTTATACAAATTGAAAGCACACTGCAGTATGAGAAATATGTTTACATATGTATACATTTTAATATGATCAAATAATTATTAGTGTTTTAATGTATGTTGATGGGGCTCTTTTAGCACCTCCTCACTTTTCCTCAAGACCATTTGAAGGATATGAAATGCAAGCTTTGAACATTTTCCTTGTAGGCTTGTACTTTGCGACTTCATTTGGATTTCAGATTTCAATAATTCCTTCTTTTCTTTTAAAATGATGAAGCACCGAGAAATGTAATATGCTTTCTGAGCACAAAAAAAAAAAAATCACGCAATGAGATTTAGGCCTTAAACAGTTAAGAAACAATTCACAGAAGATGAATCAAAGAGGAATGCAGAAAGAAAAAGGCAAAATAATTTGCTCATTAACATTGGATTGAATCAGTAACTTCAGGAAAACTTTAGCAAAAGTTTCTCTATCATAAATGCATTTCCCATTGTTGTTATAATAAGTGAGTTACGTTCATTAGCGATATAACACCCCTTATTTTAATATGATTACTATGAAATTTTTACTTGGCCAGGATGATATCATTTCTCTAGCACAGGTGTTTCTGTTCTATTTTTTCATCTTGTTTTGATTTGAATAGTCAAAACTTGGCCAATCACATAGAAACAGTCTGCTTAGATGAAAGAGGTTTTTGCTCATTAGCCAAACAAAAGATACTTGTTAAATGTTCAGTTTCCTCCTCCCTGTACCGGCCACTTTTGTTTTCAAAGGATCATTTTTAGCTATACTAACGGCTTTCATCAGAACATTAGTAGATATTAATATCATCACTGATATCTTAAGTAAATTATTGGAAATGCAACACCAAATATTTTATTATTGTTCCTTATGATAGAACTCAAACAATTTTGCAACATTGGATAAACAATTCCAGCCTACTGACATAGTATTGTACTCCATAATAAAGTATCAGACACATTTCTGAATCACTCTATGAGTTGAGTCCATGCAATTCTTATCCAAACCATTTTACAGCATTACAACTTCTTCTGGGGTTATTGTAGGGTTTCTTTTTTCTTTTCTTTTTCTCTTTTGCCATCTGGAAGCCAGTGGTTGAATTTGCATTTACAATAGCAACACTACTTTATTTGGGGCTGTAACCTTCATAGGTATATAATTTCATGTGTTGCTTAAGATCAAGAATTTTAAAATTCACTTTCGGATATTAGACCACAGCATTGGAGTATTAACAAACGGAAAGAGACTTAATTATTAGTGTTGTTGCAAGTACAATATTTTCATTCTCATTTACAGAAATGTAGGGCTATTAAGGGCAGGTAAGAATACATGTATCTCATCATTTAAAATGTGGACGATGATTTTTCGACGGGGATGAATTCATCAGACCTCTAGTACTGACTTTAAGGTTTCTAATTATTAAATTAGGCCTTCCTCATCCCTCCTGCTGATCTTCTTGGTCCGAGCACTCCGTGAAGGAACGGAACGAGACTATGCCGAACCTTTAGCCGTGCAGGCTATCGTAAAGAAAACGATACCACAGGAAAGACTATATCAATGTGTGACGTCACACGCTGAGCCAAAAATATCTCTAAGATTGTTTCTCTTGTTGTTATCACCTTCAGACAGTACCCCAGTAAAAGATGACTGTATTACAGCTACAGGCAGATGGACTCTGAGGAATGCTGATGCTTGGGATACTTGCAGCGTGTTTCGGCATCCTACTTACGTACTGTACAACACACACACAATCATGGAAGGAAGCTAGCGCTATACCAGACCCACGATCCATGAGGCAGCGAAAGGGAAGAGCTGATACCCGTTGATCACGTTGAGGTTAGCCTAATTCATAATCTCTGCTCAGCTGCTGGTAACATACATCTACATGAGAGAGGCAGGAGGAGGGACACGGGATGCAGAGGGAATGGCATTGAGATGTGGAAGCGTGCAACACAGGGAAAAGGTCAACATTACCAACTACATGGGAAAGGTCAGTATAAGGTAAAGCTGTCTACTTTATTAACTGTATCAATTAAGGTATCCGGAGTAGAGCAAGTGTGCGATGGAAGTGTTCTGTGGGTAACATTACCATTGAGTTATAGACTCATGAGTGACGTACTGAAAAAAAAACCAGTTACATGCGTGCCAATTGCAGTTCATATCGATGTAATATCAATCATGACCACGTCTGGGCAATTCATGCAGCTTGATAAACCATCAGCTCAGCTGAAATCAATTTAGAGAAATCAAAGTCAATATGTTCCCATGATTTAAACATGATTTATAAATCTGATCTTGAAAGAGCATTAGCCACCACTTAAAATGTAGAGTATCATCCACTGGACGCATAAACCTTGTTACTTAACAGAAATGGGAAAAAGATAATTAAACTTATAATGCATTGCTTGAGTTACAGAAGGCAATATAGATAGTCCAACAGTTTATGTTGAATATACTGTATATAGGGTTAAAAAATTTTAAAAAGTCACTGACAATAGATCAAATTTAACAAAATATTATGGGAAAAACTACTATCCCCTCTTACATACAATGCAAATTCTCTTTACCATCTTTGAGCAAGACAATTTCATACTAGCAAAGTCTCCGTAATATTAGCTATAAAAGCAAAATTATGGGAAATGATATATTTTTTTGGGAGGGGGGGGCTACAAGATTTGAACTGCTGACCTCAAGAATAATTCTCCTGTGATCTACAAACCTGAGCCTCCCAACCCAGGCTTATTAACCTCTCATATTTTATTTTGGTCCACCATGTTCCCCTTCTTAATTTCAATGCAATCTGAAAAACAGCAGGGGAGGATTATATGAACAGATATTTGCCTTTTCTCTTTTTCATAGATAGCCTACATGTAATTCAGTAGTACACTGATGATGAGAAATCATAAATCATTTTAAAGGAGCAAATAAATGCTTCTACTTTAAGATGTTGGACTAAAAAGTAACAAACTTCACAGATAACAAGGTAGGAACATGCGATGGGTTTCCCCTCGGGCAGTAAAGTGGTATGCAAATTAGGATGTACCTTTCAGGTCCTTTAGAACTAAAGACACCCTCTTTAGCAAATGTATCGCTAAACCAAAAATTGGGACACCTGGGCATATATTATTACTGTAACTTTCATCAACTGCCCGGTATAGATAATTACAGTAGCATTTGGTTGCTTCTAATTAATAACAATGCTTCTAATTAATAATAAAAATTTAAGCCAGTTATAGAATGCTTTGTGTCCCACAAATTTAAAGCATTGTTTTTATTTTATTTTTTTATCCTTCAAACCTTTTGATGGTTATGACAAAATTACTTTGGGTGGTAGAATGAGAAGTAGGGGCATTGACCGGTAGCCGAAGGTGCAAGCGTTAGATATTAATGTTATCAGTGAACTCAAATGCCTGATAGAGTGAGGGCGCTGTGGTTGTGAGGGGACAGGTAAGGGTGGAAACAAACTTTAATATTCACAGTCACCCCTGCGTGTGTAAGTTTGGTGGACTATGAGAACAGCTGAGTACTGCATTTTTTTGACTTTAAACTGCCGATTATGGTGCGGCTATAGAATTACAACGAACACTGCAGCTTTAACAATGTTGTTCTTGAGGTTCATTGACATAAACAGCTGTGAGGTGATAAAGATACCATTCCAGTTTGACATTAATGACTGTTGGATTAAATCTATGTCACTGCCTGTCTGGTCCCCTAGGACTACAAAAAAGACATAGAGCCCCCATCTTATAGGGCTGGAAAACAAATTACAAAGATTAAAAATTAAAAATTAAAAATACTTTAATAATGCTAAATTGATATATCATTCCTTGATTCCAATTGTAAAGAGACTATATTATACTACGTTTTATTCTCAGGATGGTTGATTAACAGGTTCACCACAAAAAAAAAAAATTCAGAAAGGATTAATTTTTAATCAATTAGTCCTTGCCATACATGGTAAATATCTATTGCCTGCCAAATACATCACTTTTGAAAATGATTTATAAAGATTTTAAAACTAATCTGGAAATTATGTTAGATTTTTCTTGTTTCATGCTCGAATGCAGTCCGAGCTTTTCTATGTAAACCAAATGACATCGCTAATTATTAAAACTTTACATGGAATTCTTACACAACCACGGAATAGGGGGCCTTCAAATATTAAGTGTGTATGGTTCCTGATTAATGGAGTTTATCTGGCCGATTATGTCATGTTGGTTAGTATGTTACATGTACCTTTAGTACTTACATGTTTGGAATGAATAAATGATTCCATCCCTTGTGAATAACTGAACAAATGATAGAATGGTTGAAAACATATTTAGTAAAAATGATCCCTAATGTGTATTAAGGTTATAATATGTTTAAATTTCAATTGAACTGTGTGGGGGGAGGGGGGGTCTCTCAAAACTTTTTTTTTAATATTTGATATATGAACCGGTAATGCGAAACATCCTTAAAGAATTTACAGATTTGCAACATAGAAATGCCAACGCATTTCATATACAGTAAATATAAAGTAGATAACTAATACACTATATACGGGGTACTGCAGCATAGTTTGACCCTTGTATGGGAAGGAAGTCCATATTTGTTATACATATTAGTTATGTTATTAATATAGGTCCAGCAGTCTATATGAGAAGGACAGACAACATTAGTATATATATATACTAAACATATCACAGGTATTGGTAGCCATATATAAGGAAAACTAGTTCCTATACATGTGAGCAGAGAAATCTGTTCAATACAATTTTGAGTCTTCAATGACATTTAGGAAACGTCCTTCTTTCTAGGTATGAAACTAAAACAGAAAGTCAAGAACCTTGGACTTTTGTTTTCTCCTGTTATTCTGTTATATCCTCTCACAGCAAGTAAACACGAGGAAGATCAAAAAGTCACAAATGTTTGAGTAACATGGCCATATATGTACGGCGCTGTGGAGTGAATCATTTTACGCAAACATTTCTCAAAGTTGATTCACCTGATGCAGAGATTACTGACTTTAATTAGTTTTGCTTTTGAATTTTCCAAGACAAAGACAAATACCAACCAAAGCGAAAGTAAATGACCCAAGCAGGGGAGAATGAAAGAAAGAAAGACCTTGCTGCATTTTTGGGAAAACAAATTTCCTCTGTTATCTATAAGTTAAGAAGTAGCTTATCAACAACTGGCAATGGTAGAGATAAAGACCAAATCTCTTTGTATCTTGAGGGATGCAGATTGCCTTTAATCTTTCTTTCTGATTTAAAAATTGCCTGAGATAGTTAAATTACTTACAACAGACTGTATTCCTGTAACATCAGTCATAGTAACACTGTTAGACAATTAGGAGGACTGCACATATTGTTTTAGTACCAGACTGCCTAATAAGTAAGCCAACTGGGTCAGATATAAAACCTATTGTAACACACAATAAACAGCCCAGAGAAAGTAGGTGCACCATGGTTGTAGATAAACAGGGAAATAATGGTATAAGAATTGCTGGACTATACTTACAGCACTGAGTATCTGATGGAAAAACTAAATTTTGAAAGGAGTATATATTAATTAAGGTGCAAACATAGACTATATAACGTTACAATGTTTTCCGGCTAACTTTAGAGTAGCAGTGTTTTCTCTTTTCGGATCATTCCAAACCAAAGTTCATCAGTCCTAATTAACACGTTGTCAATTAATTGGGAGTTATGCCTATCGCCGGTGTTTCTTGAAGCCTTGGCAAAGTGAGGTGACATGACATTAAAATGTGTTCAACTGTCATGGAGCGTCAAAGAGTTCTACACCGATAATGACATCTTAAAACAAATGCAACAAAACTGTTAGAATTTAATGTCAAAAGGCTTAACTGTGCTCTTCACGCGATGACATTCTAAAGGTATAAGAGATCTAGGAATATTTCGGCATGTGGCTGGATGGTGCCCAGCTCCCTCCCTCATCGTAAATTGTCTGAGATTGAGAGCCCATCTATCCTGCTGACATGCAGATGGAGTCTTTACCCAATCAATCATCCAGAGAGCCAGAGAAAAAACTTGTCAGGTTTGGAAGCTGTATCACATATGTCCAGCCAAATGTTACCAGGGGTGGGAGAGACTTAAAGGTGCCCTGCTCTGCCTGTCTTTTACTTATATCACATACTGCTAAGCTCCGCCTACTTTGGGACTTCCTGCCACCTGATTGGCAGGTCCTGTCCGCAGATATATAGGAGAGTAGATGTTAAATGACATCGGAGGTATCAATGTGCCGTCGTCCAGGCATGAGCCATGGTGACAAGTTGATAGGACACCGGAAAGTTTGTTTCTCTTTAGTTGCCTGGAGGGATCCTTCTAAGGAAGATGTCAACTCTAAAAGTAGATATTTTCATGGCGCAGAAAAAATTCAGGATCTTTCAGATTTGTGTACAGAAGAGCGTACTCTTGGTTACCAAACTACAGTCGTTCTATCACTGTACTTGAAGTTTTGAAACTTTTACAGGGATGCGTATTACTACTGCAATGGGACATCAACATTGCTGATCGACCACGCATACGTAGCAACATCTGTAGAGACTAATTTACACATGGTACACACGATAATTTTCAAATCGCTGACGAGATAACCGTGGCGAAGAGAGATGTGGTCACCACTGTTTCACCCTGCAATAAGGGATAAGCATCCTTAGCTTCAGCTACATCAAAATTATGAGTGGCTTGGAAACCCAGAGAGGGAGAGAGAGAGCATGGGGCCAAATTCTTATAGGCTATCATCTGGTGATGCACGTTCACGGTGCTATTGGAAATATTCCTCTTTTAACTGAGCGGCAAAAGTAAGTACGGAGTATATTTTTTGTAGATCTGTAGATCTCTTGTATTATTTAACCTGTTCTAGGTCAGGGGTTTGGTTTCTGCCTGTGATAGGCTACTATAGTTAGATAAATGCTCAAAAACATTGCATACAGTTTCTTGGTATCTCAAGGCTTTCCAAACTGTTTAAAATTGTGCTGGCAACAAGATAATTCTACAGAAAATAAGATTTCTACCATAGATTAAAAAATGGAGAAACAGTTTGTTGTAAACCATGACATGAAAAGCTTGATGTCATTTGCCATGCTGTGATATATTTTACCATAAATAAAATATTTCATAAAGTTGATATCACTCTTTACTTACACTTGGCAAGAATAAACTTTGATTGTTCAAGTCATTTTTAAGGAATATTATTCAAATGAGCAAAGACCTGTGATTATAGCTTTCTGATTCATTTGATTTTTAGGTTGTCATTTAAGTATTATTTACTCCAGTTGAATGTACAATTCTGTTTCTTCTGATCATTTACAGTTTGAATGTTCAAACTTTGTTAATACAGTTTGTTTTTGCAGTAAACAAGAGAGTTATCAATTGAATCAGAGACTTGGCATACTCTCATTGGTTTAACAAAATGGATATAATAATCTTATGATCCTAAACAAAAAGAAATTTTAGATCGACAAATTTATATTTAGTAAGTGAGGCCAACTTACTTTTACACATTCTATTACACAGGCTCTCTAGTGGATAAGCAGTTTGCTAACAGTTTTATTTTATTTTAAATTTATATTTATTCAAAACAAGTTTCAGTGAAGATCCTTTTCCTGCATTAAAAATATAATAACAACAATGTACAGTAGGCTGACTTATAAATTTGGAAACACTCGCAGCTACAGTCAATTTACTCAGGTTACCTATTGTACCTACAGTCTGTTTCATCAGGTTTTATGTATTGTAACTACGATCTATTTTCTCAGATTTTTATTGTACAATAGCTACAGTATATTTTCTCAGGTTATGTATTATAGCTATAGACTATTTTCTCAGGTTATGTATTGCAGCTAGTCAATTTTCTCAGGTTACAGTATGTATATTATAGCTACAGTCTGTTTTCTCAGGTTATGTATTGCAGCTACAGTCTATTTTATAAAGTTTTGTATTGTTATAGCTAAAGTCTATTTTCTCAGGTTATGTACTGTTTATCTCACAAGAATACAAAACTTGTGTTCTAGGAAAATACTCAAAATGTCCAATCGAACTTCACTGAAAACAATAGGGTTGTTGTACTTAATGAGAAGGATCCACATACCAAGAATAAAGTTAATCCACCATCAACTTTTTGAGTATATCTTGTTTACAAGCAAGTGTCACATACATAAACACACATACACTTCATCACTATCGCATAGATTCCTTTGGCCTCCGGCAAGGAATAAAAAAAATTAGCTACATAGTTAATATACAATATTTACAAAAATATTTTGTTTTTCTACTTGGTTTCAATATGGGTACAAACTGAATTAACATAGATTGCCAGTAATGTTTATGCAAGCATGGTACATTTTTCTTACATTATTCTTATCTTTCATAACTTCCACAGTTTTTGGGGTAGCAGACCATCTCCTGGCAGTGAAAGGCATCTGGCAATGTACATATGTAAGGTCTCGAAGACATACATTAACAACCATGTACAAAGTACCTGTGAGAGGGAAGCAGGGCCCAATGTTATGCTCTAGCTGGTAAACGGGAACCAAATCGTGACATTCTATAATGATTTGGTCCCCTTCAACCAGCCGTAGCACTGCATTTTTATCATCTTGAAGGAAGTTGAACCGTCGGGACTCAACTACCATACAGAGGGCAGCAGACAGATAGAGCAATAGCCAGACCCCCTCGGGAAATTGCAACGACAGAGTATGTACCAGCTTAAAATGAGGGAAAGGTATTGCAATCTTCGTGAGGTTTACACAGTAAGTAATTGTTTCTTGTATGTTTTGGTTCAGGATTTTTCATATCAAAATCGTTTGTCATTTTATCTAGCAAATGGTCTGCTTGTGCCTGGACTGCTTGAAACCAAAATTCTCTGTACAATTTACAAACAAAGAACACTGCACTGTTAAACTGCTTCTTTAAGTTGTAGGCTTTCTGTATATAAAGTAAAACACAGATCCAATGCTAATACAGTTGTTATTGGTATATAGATACATGCCCTTTGCTATGCATGGGCAAGGACTGATGGTTCTCAATATTTTCACTGCAGGATAACTGTGTATATTATTTACACATTCAGACTTTAAAGAACCCACAGAGCAGGAGCCTAGTACTATATTTCACAGCCGTGAATAAACATGGTGTAAAGTTTTTCTTACTATTGCAATATTTGTGACATCAGAATCATTGAGTAGAATGCAATAATTCGTCAAATTTTCCAGTCAATAGCACCAGATAGATTTTACCCCCCTCCAAAAAAATATATATCCTAAAGAGAGATGAAATGACATTCAATGGGAGATTAAACTATTCCACAAATTTCAGTATTCCTGGGTCTGATTCCACTCAAATTCAACAATGTTTAATACAATATGGATCATATATTCCATGCAAAACGATTTTCTTTTTCAAGCTAAGTATAAGGTCAAATTTAATCCCATGTTCAGAGAAAGTTTGCACCGAGAGGTTGTATTTAAATAGTGGTGTGTCTCCGCATTCATCCACTATCTTTGCCCTTGTTCACTATACACTCCCAAGAATTAATTCAATTCTGACTTGATTCAGACACCTTGGTCAGATTTCTGCTGAGACTTCAATTCCATGCACCTTAAATTCTTTTGAAGTATGAATTTAGATATGCCTGTATGGCAAAGGACTAAAGATCTACCCCACCCAACCAGAAAGAAATAGCAATACTTTACAAAACTCATAAATATTATCAACTGCAGTTCAAGAAGTTGCCCCCCAAAAAATACTTAAACATAATCTTTGAATAAATAGAAGTATTTTTACAGAGTTAGATTAAATATCAACTGTGACATATTACATGCAAATGGATGGGTGAGGGGGAGGGGAGGGAGAGGGGGAGGGAAGGGGAGGGGGAGGAAGCGATAATTCTAAGACAGTAACTAAAGTAATTATGGCAAATATAAAAATCTGCAAAGAAACTATAACCACAATCATGCTACTATTGCTATTGTTTACAAGTCCTAAGAAGTGTTTCTTTGGCTAACAGAAAAGACCCATCTTTTCACTTGTTCTTTTGTAAATTAATCTGCTTTCTTTGTAAAGCACCTTGAGCAGTGACTTTTGTCTACTGATTTGGCGCTATATAAGTCTCATTTATTATTATTTTTATTATTATTATTATTATTATTATTTACCATTTCACAATTTATTTGTTCAGTACATGTAAGTCTGATCTAAGTTGAAATCAAGACATTAAAACAAATGCTTTATTTCAAGCACCATCCATCATTTTGCAACAATTTCTGTGGTTGTGTTGTGATTGCAATCTACTTTTAAAATTTTTTTAGTTTATATTTTTCTCTCTAATATAGGGGAATAATTTTGTGTTCAAATTTTGCTTAGCAATTTCGAAAGGCTCTGGATTATTTTCTCTTATCGATTACTATATAGTTCCTTTGTAGGTACATCTGTCAATGGTGTTAAGCAACCATTGGTGTTAAGCAACCATTGGTGTTAAGTAACCATTGGTGTTAAGCAACCATTGGTGTTAAGCAACCATGGTGTACTGTTACCATGGTGCAACCATGGTGTTAAGCAAGCATTTTGAATAGCATTTTGCACTTTGATACTGGATACATTATTCCCCTGACTACTGTTTTGGGGATAATTTTGGTTTGGCAAATTCTACCTTATTGGATCTGGTACGCTCTCCTCACATTATTGAAGGTTAAGGTTAAAAGGTAGTTAAACACAGCTGTATTAAACATTAAACATTAGTTAAACATTCTTGTAACTTGGATGAAGTCAAGGCTGTTTTCTTTTTACCTCTCCAATTTCAACCATACCAAAGGCTATAAATCTTGTGGTTTTAAACACAAACTTTGGTTGCAAAACAGCTGTGGAGAGTTTAAATTACTGTTTCACACTGGAGGAGTGGGCATCACATGAATTGCAGTCTACAAGTCAAATCAAATGGTTTTAACCACAGAATTGCACTTTGACAAATGACCAAACCAGTTGATCCTTCCATGCCATCATTTGTAAGGTTAACAGATGGGTTAAACTTGTGTATGATAAATGCTACCCTACTTATACGGAAAAACCAAACTTGAATTTTACCATATCCTCGCGACATTTGACAAGCAAATTTGCATATTTCTGGCTTGAAATTTCGCACAGGCCACTTTTGACTCCACAGAAACTCTGAGTTTCCGGGCTCATTGTGGTTTTATTTCTTATGACCAAAATAAAATTAGATAACAGTAGTCAGAACAGCTGATTGGTATGCTATTCTGTTAAATAGCACCTTTAATATGTAATGTCTGTGTGCATGCAGTGCATTATTTGTCTCTTTATTTTCTTAATCACTTCCTTTACTAGCGAGCTATAAATAGTCCAACATACATATCGCAATAACATCCATTTCGACTTTTTCCTGTTCCACACATTGAAATTATCGTCAACTTCAACTACATGCATACCGTACCAACTGGTCATGATGCATAATACCAGTGTAAAGGGGCAAAAAATTATGTCAATTCCAAATTGTCTCAATGAAGGTAGACTGTTGTACAGTAGTAACTAACTAGTGTAAAAGATGCTTTTCCTTTAACATATTAAATGAAATTGAATATAAGTTTACATAGACGTACATGTATGCATGGATGTTCATCATGATTTACTAAGTGTTTCTCTGCTGTGCTTCTTATTCTCTGTAATTCATAGAAAAGCAAGGAGCCATTATGTGTTTAAGGCTCTTCTTTTCAATATTGGTCTTGCATTATACAGTCCTATTTTTGTTGCCTCCATTTTATTTCATGGCCGGACCACACTTTGCCTCTTACATTACCAGAATAAAGAAGTCCATATAAGTCGATATGGAAAACATCGTATTGAGACGTGTTCCTACTTTCTCTATGTGTTCGTTCCAACGGTAGATTAATTTCTGTCACAGTATCACATAGGACTAAATGCCTCAAGAATTTATGAACCCAAGAGGCTATATATACACTATATAGAGCATCTACGTCCATAATAGGATAGGATACAGTCCAATACTGGTACTGTACCTCAGTGGCCCCAAGACTCGTCACTGATCCAGCACCCCCCCTCCCACCCCCTTAAAGTTGCAGTTATCTCTCAAAGGAGAAGTCATGTTTACCAACTAAATGTATAAATAACTTGGTGTGTATCTGTTTCCAACTTGTCAGTGGTGAGTTCCTGAAAACTGAGTCATGACAGAAGCAGGAAAAAAAATATATTCATTTAAGAAACAACTTAGGAGAGATCTACTACTGGCTCGCCACAGACTGACAAAAGTTTGCTTTTATCACCTCCTAACTGCATTGTAAAATATTATGACGGTAATAGATGGTACATACTGTAATCAAACTCGGACAAAACATCCATCTGATGACAGGCTGAAATATCCAGAGAGGGTACTTGTTCTTACAGAGGTCCATTTAAGGTGAGAGCACAGTGACTTGCTCCTCATACGTACAGTGTGATTCACCTTGCACAATTCCATTCCACCCAACCCGCCCCCACCGGCCCATTTCCCCACTTCTCAGATTTCTCCACCCACATCGGACAGCTGATGTCAAACGTCTCACCATGGTTCCCCATTGCTATAACTGGCCTACTACTCTCCATACAGAAATATATTACAAGTTTCCCTTCATTGATCTAGATTTACTGCTTTGATGGTACTTTAGCTTTAAAAGTAGAAACAAAGATTCACTGACATTCTGGAACACAAAGAACTGTACAAGTACTGGTTCTTACTGATGAAAATAAACACTTTAGCTGGTTGTGTATAAAATGTTACAGTACTACATCATTGCAAATCTATATAGCAATTTAATAATGTGATATATCTAACTAGATAGATTACACACTGAACCTCCTATGAACTTAACACATGCAAACATGCAATATCCAGCTGGTTGTAGACATGGTTTATTTTTAAGCTGGGTATAATGTCCTTCCCCCCCCCCACACACCCCTGTCTCCCATTTGGTGTGGAGTTACCTGCAGATTACATTCTAGTCTATCTTGTGAATTTTGCCAGTGTTTGATTGCTAGAGGTTAGATAACACTGCCACCCAGCAGGATCTCTGAACTTTACCAACAATTGCTTGACTGACAATCAACTTCCCCTGTCTGTTGTGAGCTTTCTTCTTCTGCCTCCCAAAATGATGTTAATACATCTAGATTAGAATGTGATCACAATGTAACTGTCTAAACATGGAACAATGACTTCCAGGTAAAGTTTCGGGAAACAATTAATGCCGAACAATACAAGATTACCATGACTGTCTACCTGATCACCACAAGGCTCATTGGAGTAATCTCTCGGTATAAACAATTCCCGGGAAAAAATGGTTATCTAGACAAAGGCACTGCTTCTTGGAAGAAGATGATTTGCTAATTGCTATAATAAATCTTTTGGTATCTGTGTTTCATGGTTGGCGATAACTCAAAATTTGTTTATTAACAGTGGGCTTCTCCTTCTTCCCTCAACCCCTCCCACTCCCCCTCCCACTCCCCTACCATGTTTGTATGCTGATAATAGTATCATCAGTTATAGATGGAGTACATGTTTTGGGGTGGTGGGGGAGGGGGGTGGTGATGGTGGGAGAGGCTTCCCCCCAGTCCCATTTGTAAGTAGAGCTGATAAATCACAGTCCATCTGTCAAATGTTAGATGGTATTGAAGTCTTCGCAGTCACATGCTTGTAATTGGTCTACACAGAAGGCCTCTTCGGACACTGAACTTCGATATCTGAGGGTATTTAAGCCAATCAAGACTAAATGCAATCCCGTAATTCAATAATTACAGCCCTCCCATCTTGCCTCTCATATTTCAGCCTCTACCAGTTTGCTGGAACACCGAGCGAGCATCAGACCAAAATAACTCGACAGGCCTAGGGAAAACCACAACTATGTGACATGACAAAGATACAAGTCATAACCTGCTGCTGCTACTGGACTCGAGGATGGAATCTATTTCAAAAATGTCTGACATTGTCTTCAACAGAACACCTACTGTAAATGAGTAATTCACCCTTTTCAAAATCTTTGTTTTTAAGATTCAACAAAGCTTCTAAATCAGATACATAAGGATACCTGTATTAGTTGCTTAGTACCATAGCATTCATGTTATAAACATCTGATGACCTTGAAAAACATCTGGTGACCTTGACCAGCCAACTTGACACAATAATATACAGTTGTATGATGTACAGTATATTGAAGGTCAGAATTCAATGTCAGGATCTCACCAGAAAATCAAACAGATTTTGGTGGCACCTGATAATATTTACAGTGGAAATAATCCATATACCTCCTATCGGCTACTATGATTGGTTGATACTACATGTCATAAAAATTGCAGGAAAAGATTTATTAAGAACTAACAACCGCTAGCCACACAAAACTCCTTGATTGTGTCCAAGTTCTGCTAATTGAATCAGATCAAGTACCCAGAAATTGGTACATGGGAGTTCACATCCAAATCCCCACTGCAACCGAGCAATGGGAAAAGGTGGCATACTGTAGTTATAACCTACCTGCATGTCCTCTATAGTCTGACCAGATCCATCGATTTAATCTTCCTCTACATGGCTTTACAAATCCAAAATGTTAAGAGGAAATCACATTGACTTCAATAAAGCATCTTCCACACATATATAGCATTATCATAATCATGGACCTTAAATATGAATCTGAGAGACTGACTTCGGTCAGCTTGCGGCTTTGATAAGCCAATGATGGCTTCTTTGCGAGTTCCTGCTTGCAGGACGATCTTAAATACATAAAACCTGAGGCAATTCTGCTGACCTTTTTATGTAACTGAGTGTGCAGACTAAAAGCTTATATCGCTGGCATGATGATATTCACCTATACATCAATCCCCTCTCCCCCCTCACAGCACCCACCCCACCACCCCTGTCCCTCCCCAACTTCCATTCTGCCCCACCACCTGTTCCCCAAATGGTAATGATCACTCCTTTGTTAGGGCATACACTGGTCCCTACTACAACTACAGTAAGTCCAGCTGGGGTGAAACAGAGGAATTTGTGGTGCTTGTAACGAAAACCTACACACACCGGTCAATCCACACCGAGAGAGACTCTACGAATCTCTGACCATACGCAGGAGGAGCAAACTCACTTACCTGGGATTTCCTCTCAGAGCAGCGTGATGAAGTGCGTTGAACCCGTTGTTGTTGGTGACACATATATCAGCATTGTTGTCCAGTAGAAGCGATAAGATATCGTCCCTCTTCTTACTGATCGCATCGTGCAAAGGGGTATCTCCTTCCGAGTCCTAAATGGAAAAAAAACCTCTAGAAATGACTGATATCGAGATAATGCCATTTAATAATTAAATGTAGTTAATGTGGAAGAAAACGTGTCTACGAGAAAGATCTCAGAAATTTACATTGATCAAAGTTAAAACATGACATCTCGATAAATGTTCAATAGTTTTGAAATACCACAAAGTGACAGACATTACTGTCTACTCCTTTCTAAGATAATAATAATACATAATTTTTATATAGCTCCAAACAAACTATGAAATAATTCTCATAGCGCTTAAACCAGATGGTCAGTTGTAGTAATTACAAAATGTATTGAGCATTTATACAGGACTAATATATACAAAAATCAGGTGGAGTATACATGCCACTGGCTACATTTATAATATCAAATAAGAAATCAGTTTTACTTGCATGAAATGTCCTGTAAAAATGACAGCTGAAATGAAGACTGTACATTCTTTTCTATTGTTACATAATTACTTATTCTTTCTTCATTTGTCTTAATTGATAAATATAGCAGTAGAAACACTTCATTCATAGAATGTTGAAATGATTCAAAGAATTCCAGCTCTAAAATTTATAAGGACTGAAATGGTGGTTAAATCTGTCCACGGGCCAATCTCTTTAAGACACAGAATGACAGGGAGAAAGGCAAATTATGATGAGCAACAATAAAGCTAAGGATAAAACTGTCCATAAACTCAAGCCAGGCAGCAATTAGCTGATGTCCTTCACATATTTATGATGCATAGCATTTGTCTCATGGCTTCATTTTCAACAGTTTAATTATCATCGGTGGGTGGTGTTCGGCCATAGAACATGTATGATTTCCCCTGCCGTGACTTTACTGGGTGGTATCCACAACCATCCGCAAAATTTATCATTCTGGGTACCAAGAGGTATATAATTAGCCATCTTTTGCCTTCCCCAGCTTTTAGAGCCAAAAGGCAAGACTTTTATGTTTTATCTCCATGGATACAAAAAGGAAGCTATAAAGGAAGTTATTCATAACTCAAATATTATTATTATTATTTACGGTCAATTCTATATCAACGACCAAATAGTAAATGAACACAAATTCAGGGTACATACAGTCCATGCAGCAGATTTTGAAGTAACTTACAGTAAGTCCATACCGGTATTCATGATCCAACATATAGTTATACCTGTCCTCAATTGTACTCCATCTTACAGTGGATTTTTTGCAGTAATAATTGGGACATTGTCATGAGTAGTACAGGAATAAATAAAAGTCTACTGGGTACAAGTCTGCTGGGTACAAGTCTACTGGGTACAGGTCTACTGGTAACAGGTCTACTGGGTAATAGTCTGCACTGGTTACAAGTCTGCTGGGTACAAGTCTACTGGGTACAGGTCTATGGGTACAAGTCTACCGGGTAATAGTCTGCTGGTTACAAGTCTGCTGGATACAAGTCTACTGGGTATAAGTCTGCCGGGTAAAGTCTGCTGGGTACAAGTCTGCTGGGTACAAGTCTACTGGGTACAAGTCTACTGGGTACAAGTCTACTGGGTACAAGTCTACTAGGTACAAGTCCGCGGGTACAAGTCTACTGGGTACAAGTCTATTGTGTTCAAGTCTGCTGGGTACAAGTCTGCTGGGTAAAAGTCTACCGGGTTCAAGTCTACCGGGTACAAGTCTACCGGTTACAAGTCTATTGGGTACAAGTCTAATGGGTACTATTCTACTGGGTACAAGTCTGCTAGGTACAAGTCTGCTGGGTACAAGTCTACTGGGTACAAGTCTACTGGGTAAAAGTCTACTGGGTACAAGTCTGCTGGGTACAAGTCTACTGGGCAAAGTCTACTGGGTACAAGTCTACTGGGTACAAGTCTACTGGGTACAAGTCTGCTGGGTACAAGTCTGCTGGGTACAAGTCTAATGGGTAAAAGTCTGCTGGGTACAAGTCTACTGGATACAAGTCTACTGTGTTCAAGTCTACTGGGTACAAGTCTGCTGGGTACAAGTCTACTGGGTACAAGTCTGCTGGTAACAAGTCTACTGGGTACAAGTCTGCTGGGTACAAGTCTGCGGGTACAAGTCTACTGGGTTCAAGTCTACTGGGTTCAAGTCTACTGGGTACAAGTCTACTGGGTACAAGTCTACTGGGTACAAGTCTACTGGGTTCAAGTCTACTGGGTTCAAGTCTACTGGGTACAAGTCTACTGGGTTCAAGTCTACTGGGTACAAGTCTAATGGGTACAAGTCTACTGGGTACAAGTCTACTGGGTACAAGTCTACTGGGTAAAAGTCTGCTGGGTACAAGTATGCTGGGTACAAGTATACTGGGTACAAGTCTACTGTGTTCAAGTCTACTGGGTACAAGTCTGCGGGTTACAAGTCTACTGGGTACAAGTCTACTGGGTAAAAGTCTACTGGGTACAAGTCTAATGGGTACAAGTCTACTGGGTACAAGTCTACTGGGTACAAGTCTACTGGGTACAAGTATGCTGGTTACAAGTCTGCTTGGTACAAGTCTGCTGGGTAAAGGTCTACTGGGTTCAAGTCTACTGGGTACAAGTCTACTGGGTACAAATTTACTGTTAACAGGTCTGCAGTATCTTTGGCACATGAATGTGAGACTATAAGACTTTTCTTCTATAAAAAAAAGTTTCTTCAAATGGCATTAATCTCTTAAAGCTATCAATCTTTATTATGTTATTTACAGAACCAGGTTGTAAAAAGACCAACAAGTAATTTCTCCAAACTGTGGCCTATTGATACATTAACACACTGTGTACATAGACTTGAGTACAGTATGTGCACCTACAGTAGCACCCATAAGGTAAAAACAGGTAACCTTTGAGTGAACTTTGTGGATTTCACTGCTAGGACAGGTGAAGGAAGTATTATTAACTCAGCTTCTACACATGTACAGAAATGTAACATGAAACATTAGAAAGGTTTCCCACTGTTTCAAGATTAATACAGCACAGGGAAGTCTTGCCAAGTATGAAGGCTATGTGCCATAGATTTCTGAATGGTAAATAACATTCACCAATCTATGTTCTCTAGATATTGAGTGACCCATTACTACATTTCCTGCATGCAGCAGTGATACCTACAGTATGTGGGCTATCCAGGCGGATTCCATTTGTAAGATATTCCATTTCTTTTTTTTATAGTTAGGCAGAGATTTCCAGAATGTTTATGTTACAAGTGAGTTGGTAGTTTGCGTCCTTCACTGGTGTTAATCTGGGTGAGTGGGTTGGCTGGGGGGGGGGGGGGTGACATTTATTTAATAGATTCTTGGTATTATACATAGTATACATGTGCTAACTAAATGCTCTGCTTACACTAACCCTTTTTGTAATTCATGTACACACTGTAGATATTACCCAAAATTGAAGTAAGTTTTGAGTAACATTTTGGAATATTGGTCAATTGGGTTGTGGTAGTCAAACAAAGATAAATTTATGCTGACCAAGGATAGCAAACACAAACTGATTTACCTACTAAATTGCCCCTTTAAGAAATTGAGAACAACACATCCTCAACTGTACACCCCCTATCCCTTTTCCTCTTTTCCCTACCTTTATCCCCTTAACCCCTCCCACCCCAACAAACAACCCCTATTTGCAAGGCTTACTACGCAGGTCATATTGAAACTTTACAGCTAGGACCTGCATTGGTCCAATAGTACGTTTCTTAAAATGGTCCTAGTATTTCCAACTCTGACCACAATGGACAATCTAATTGATACCAACGTTACTGGTCAAACTTTGTGTCTCTGTACTGAACTGTACTGTACTGTATGTATATCTATAAGAATCTATGAAGATACAAAATGTTTGGAAATAGTTACACACTTGCAATGGGAATGACAGTTTTAATAGCATATTTTAATAATTTGCATGCTTTGAAACCTTAGATGAAAATAAGACAGTAGTAAATTTGAATTTATTGGAATGCTTTTACAGGTGGTTTACGTCCAGGCTTTAGGCTTTGAGACAGTGAGTCCCTGCATGGTACACACACTATAGAGAGGCACAGCCAGTTTATTTAAATCTAAGGGTGAGCCCAAAAAACTGTCCAAAACCTAATAATGCCAAGACATAAGAACTGGTATTGAATCCTATGAAATTAAATAACTATACATCTTTGTAATTAATATATGCGCATTTCATATCTATAGATTGTTTGGAATGTCAAAACAAGTCTGTACAAGCTTTAAAGCCCCATTACGCAATCAAACTTGACAGTCTAACAATTGTGTGTATAGTATTACTACGATACATAAATTTTTGCCAAAATTTTGGATTATTTCTGGAGATAGAGTGATTGAAAAATTCAAACAAAATCAGAGGTATCCCAGTCTTTGCTATTATTTTGGCCGAGAGGAAAACATTAATTGGACGCATGCGTTCATCTTGACCAAACCAATAACAGAGAATGGAATACTTTTGCTTTGGTTTGAATTTTTTAATTTGCTTGATCTCTGCTACAATGGCCAAATTTGTTTGCTTTTGGGAAAAATTCATTGTCTGGGTGATTATTTACTATACAATTAGTATCAGAAACCACTGTAGAGTGAGAAAGATCACTTTCTAACTTGCAGACTTTCCTACTTCAGTAAGCTGCATGATACAGTAAAAGCATGGAGCACAAAGTTAAATACTGTGTAGCAACACACATTAATTGAAGCATGTTGAATGTACGGTATGTAGTTCAAATCTGCTGTTCCCTTACTGTAGGTTAAATGCAAACGAAATGAGGGACTACCTGACACGTTGCAGCCGTCATCAAAATATTGTGATAATCCTGTAATCACATCCCAAGCCTTATCGCCGTGAACACATTTACTAGTGCTGTCTACAAACCTCACACCATTTTGATCCTCGTATAGCTACTGTACATAATATGTGTCAACCGTATGCGGGGAGTCGTTGTCAGGGTTGAATTGGTTCTACTGTTTAAAGCAATCAGGATCAAACCACTGACTCTGATGAATTCTACCAGCCTACATCTACATGGAGGAGGATGTTAAATACCTTCTCTTTAAAACCTGTTGCTGGATTTGTGCGTAGTATTTTATAAATTACTACTTTGTACGGATGGATGAATGGATGGTTCGTATCATCAACATTTCTATTCTGTAACATACAGTATTATAAGCAGACTTTCAGAATAGATACAGACCAAACATTAAACTCTCAAAAGGGAAATCAAGGTTTGTCTTCAGAGATATTCACGAGAGATACTTCAGGACACCTTGATCCTCGTTGGATTTGATGAAGGGTGAAAATGACAAAGCTGGGTCGGAAAGAAGCAAATTATTGCATAAATTGCTTCGATCGTCGTTAGAACCCAATTTCTGGATCCTGCAACCATTTCTGGGCATTCAAATATTTAATTCTTCCCCTTATCAGAGGTAGGCATTCCTCGACTACTACCAAACCATCCTCTCGGAAAATCAACTGCCCCCGCTTCAGGATGTCTCATCCCAAGACACTTTCTGGTCACAGCATGCTGTAGGTAGGTTGGAATGTTAAGAATGTTGGCTATGAAGTTGGGGACTTCTGTTACTTATGAGCAGATAAGAGACAAGGAAATCAGCTGGTTGATGATGAGACAAGAGTCTAGTGAAAAGTCATTAGACTCGTCTGGGGCATGCAAGGTTAACGACGTGTGAAGTTAACGCACTTTTACAGCTTCACACATTATACTGAAAAGAGAATATGACAAACTAAAAAAAAAAGGCAACAGTTCTAGGGCACGTCTCTCGGCCCACATTGTAACAGAACCCCAACCCACACAACCGAACTGATTGACACGAAACCAAACCGACGAATGATAACGATGCGCTAAAGACACCCACAACCCCTCCTGCGTTAAGAAATTCAATACCCCTCTCCCTCCCATCAAGTATGCACGCCGGATTTCTCAACCAACATATGTATGAACCTGGCGAGGCCGTAACTCATAAATGCATTACAACCTACGGTATATTTAGACAAGTCTTAAGGGGCCCTAACTTTCCCCCCCTATTTTTTTTTTTTTTTTGGAACATGTAAAATATCTCGGTTATGAATTGTTCGCAGTGCCCATCTGGCAACGGAAGGTTCATAGATGATGGTTTTGACAATTAAATATGACAAGGGAAAGTACTGCGCTGGGCAGATTGCCTTCTCGGCATTCCTCTCATGTCCTCCGTTCGTTCGCTGAAGCGTATGATATATACTTAACCTATTGATCCACATTGTATTCACGTCGTATCGGAGGTCAAGGAAGACCCAAATTGAATAATATCAAAACCTCACGACTGTCAATGTTTAAATAAAAAAAATAGTTGCCACACTCAGCTTTAAAAGGTTCACTCTATTATAAGCTATTAAGTCCAATTTGTATTAAATACCTGTGCCTTCTTATATTATCTCTGTTACTGAAATACGCTCTGGTCAACCGGGCAAAAATATTGTTTTAATATTTGGTCATTAACTGGTGTCATGGGACTTGGTCTCTCTGATGGAGGAGGAACAGTGGAGGGTATCTTTGGACTTGACAGACATATTATAAACTACAGGGTGTTGTGATTGTAATAACACAGCATTACTGAAGGTGACCAGTTTGGAACTGTCCGGTCGATCCTATCTATATATAGTTAATCACAAAGAAGGAAATATTTGATTGATTCAGGTTCAGAAGTTCTTTCTGGACTATCATCCAGGAAAATTCTACAATTCAGAATTATTTGTTCCTGTTTAATATTTTCATCCAAATTCATTCTGTGACAAAAGGCTTTCTATATCAATTGGGAAGGAATGTTCATTGTCACTTTGGGACAAATGCTGCATCAAGACGTCGACGTGTGATTGGTTAATTTTGAAATAAATGGTAAAGATCACATTGTCTGATTACACATGAAAGAGATGAAAATTACAGGCAGTATAGTAGTCGCATTGGAAGCTTCCTGAATGGCAGATTGGGAAGGTAGAGGGCTACAACCTGAAGGAAGTAGTCAACAAGGGGGGGGGGGGGGGGGGGATGGGGAGAGTTGCAAAAATGTTACTACCAATTCTTCTTGGCTATGTAAATGAGAGTGCGAATATGCATAAAAGACAGGTAAGAGAGCAGTGAGGATAAATAGCAACAGTGATCAGGGTGATAAAATCATAAAGTTTGTCAATTCAGTGATATTCTGATTAAAATACTATCCCATCGATAAAAATCACTGCAAGCAAGCTGGAGACCAAATTATGAAAATTAGCTGTTTTACCTACTACATAGCTACTGTACTTGCTGAAACAACATTATTATGTAAGAAACCCAAGGGAATTACTTCTCAAAGGCATCTTTGACCTAATAAATTTTTAGTTATCAAATGTTCTCTTTGGTAAATGCAGTGAAAATAAATCTTATTGTATGGGTCACCTTGCTGACTGCTTCCAAATAAAATCTATCACCACTGGGTACACTAGCAGCCTAAAAGCTGGTGAAATGTTTCTATATTAAAGATACTGTAGTGTAGTAACATTCCTGCAATTTCCTGGACAGTAAGTGCAATGACATTGAATGGATGATGACTTGTGTCATATGATGCAATGGGTACACACATGAATATTACAAATAAATAGGTCAATAACAATTAAATACAAGACATGGCTGTTAAACTATACATTTCTAACAATCACATACAGTATTGGTTTTCTCCATTTACCGATTTCAGTTAAAACTAATAAGAAAACCATCAGATGCTAATTCTTTACAAATGAGGTACCTATAAAATAGATTGCATTCAAGATAATATAACCACGGAAGGATAACTAAAATGGAGCAAAGATTCAAAGAGAAGAGACAGTCTATGATATTTTAGAGGTAAATATAACTTGTATGATCTAGGCAAACTGGGATCGATACAAAAAGTATTTCAATTCATGTGGAAGCTGCTGATACCCAACTGATGTTGCTAATGAACTAAGAGAGAAGTTCCCGCCAATGCTCACCTCATCACGCAATCTTATCGGAACGAGAGTTTTGAAAAATATGACAGTGTTAACGGTAAAATTGAGAGATAATTTATCAAACTAAATACGAATAAACCATAGACCACACATATTTGGCAAGTCAAGGCGTTGAAGAATATATGACCCCATTAGAACTTACTCCGATGCTGTTATAAATCTACAAGGCAGCAGGTTACTGTTACATACATACTTCCAGCTCTGTAGATGAAGGGTACCTAAGCCTTGTCTGAAAGTAAGGGTTGCTCAGCACTATCATTACAATATATTAACACTGGCATAATTGGCAGCAGGTTGAAAGTCACATACACACTTCTAGCTGTAGATGAAGGTTACCTAAGCCTTGTCTGAAAGTAAGGGTTGCTCAGCACTATCATTACAATATATTAACACTGGCATAATTGGCAGCAGGTTGAAAGTCACATACACACTTCTAGCTGTAAATGAAGGTTACCTAAGCCTTGTCTGAAAGTAAGGGTTGCTCAGCACTATCATTACAATACATTAACACTGGCATAATTGGCAGCAGGTTGAAAGTCACATACACACTTCTAGCTGTAGATGAAGGTTACCCTAAGCCTTGTCTGAAAGTAAGGGTTGCTCAGCACTATCATTACAATACATTAACACTGGCATAATTGGCAGCAGGTTGAAAGTCACATACACACTTCTAGCTGTAGATGAAGGTTACCTAAGCCTTGTCTGAAAGTAAGGGTTGCTCAGCACTATCATTACAATACATTAACACTGGCATACTTGGCAGCAGGTTGAAAGTCACATACACACTTCTAGCTGTAGATGAAGGTCACCCTAAGCCTTGTCTGAAAGTAAGGGTTGCTCAGCACTATAATTACTATACATTAACACTAGCATAATTGGCAGCAGGTTGAAAGTCACATACACACTTCTAGCTGTAGATGAAGGTTACCCTAAGCCTTGTCTGAAAGTAAGGGTTGCTCAGCACTATCATTACAATACATTAACACTGGCATAATTGGCAGCAGGTTGAAAGTCACATACACACTTCTAGCTGTAGATGAAGGTTACCCTAAGCCTTGTCTGAAAGTAAAGGTTGCTCAGCACTATCATTACAATACATTAACACTGGCATAATTGGCAGCAGGTTGAAAGTCACATACATATTTCCAACTGTATATAGGGTACCTTAGAAGCTTTACAAGGCTGAAAGTAAGGGTTGCTCAACACTATCATTACAATATACATTAACACTGGCATAACCACTGGCAGCAGGTTAAAAGTCACATACACACTTCTAGCTGTAGATGAAGGTTACCCTAAGCCTTGTCTGAAAGTAAGGGTTGCTCAGCACTATCATTACAATATACATTAACACTGGCATAACCACTGGCAGCAGGTTAAAAGTCACATACACACTTCTAGCTGTAGATGAAGGTTACCTAAGCCTTGTCTGAAAGTAAGGGTTGCTCAGCACTATCATTACAATATACATTAACACTGGCATAACCACTGGCAGCAGGTTAAAAGTCACATACACACTTCTAGCTGTAGATGAAGGTTACCTAAGCCTTGTCTGAAAGTAAGGGTTGCTCAGCACTATCATTACAATATACATTAACACTGGCATAACCACTGGCAGCAGGTTAAAAGTCACATACACACTTCTAGCTGTAGATGAAGGTTACCTAAGCCTTGTCTGAAAGTAAGGGTTGCTCAGCACTATCATTACAATATACATTAACACTGGCATAACCACTGGCAGCAGGTTAAAAGTCACATACACACTTCTAGCTGTAGATGAAGGTTACCTAAGCCTAAGTGTCTGATAGTAAGGGTTGCTCAGCACTCTCATTATAATACATAGACACAGGCTGCATTTTTCCAACAGCAGGCAACAAGCACAATTGCCATTGGCGAATGAAAACTCATTGATGAGCTACAATGTTTGCAGAGAGATGTTTCTTAATCTCAAATGGGTTTGTCAGTGTTGCTATATAACTGGACCACTAACATAATCTACTGCATATGATACTAACTACACTAATGGTCCCTCCCCTCCCCTCCCCCCTTCCCCAATGAAATGGTGTTACTCCAAAACACCAGACAGCAACTTTCCTACCACTTGCATGGCAACAAGATATTATTCTTATCTTTTATGTGCACTATCAGGGAAGGAAGATATGACCCTAAAGAATGAAGACCGTGCAACACCCAGCCACATATCAAATTAGAAATGGGGGGGACTATTAAAAGTCAGAGCAGACAACCCTCCAGTGACATCAGCATCTGAAAAATTGATGCTGGCATTCTGAAGGAGGTGACAAGTAAAGATATCTCAATATTAAGGATTTTAACGAGGGACTCGACTATTTAAACTGCCATAAAACAGGATAATTAATACCACACATATATACAGGCAAGACTAACTCATCTGTTGGAGACGAGCACCACAATAAAACAAAAGGGGAGGATGACACGCCAGATATTTACAACACCCGAGTGAATTAAGGCTCCCCGGAAGTTTGAGCAGCTTTGGCTCGAGACTCATTCCCGTGGTCGTCGTTGTGTTCGTCGTCTCCAGTCGGAAGGGCTTATAAATCAATCCAGGTACTTGAATGCCTAACTTCCTTCTCAAACATTTCTCAAGAGTTGCAACACTTTAACATCATTAAATGCCATATGACTTCACACCATGATGAATATTCAACAGGCTTAACTTGCTCTCCCATCTGTGTATCCTTGAGTCTTGGTATTGAAACAAATATTTCTAATCATCAAATACTACAGAGAGTGGTTGCTATGGTTCCATTTTGCAACTGTAAACAGTCTCCCCTTGCACCAGCTCTTTCGCATGTTAGGCAACAGGTTTGACCAAACCTAACATGCAATACTCAAATTAAAGAGTGAATAGAGAAAATAGGAGGAAACTTTTTTTTATTTATATTTCAAGTTTTACAGTATAAATATGTAAAGTTTCAAAACATATAGATTTGCTCTTGTCAACTAACATACTGCAAGGTACTGAGGTAACAAGTCATTCCTTATCAATAGATGGATACTTGCAAGAGGTTGAAAAACTAGTTTGAGAATTAACTGTAATAACTATTTTCATCCTTATTATTATATCCACAGCACTGTAGACAAGACCAAATATACATGTAGTGTGATATCAATGAAGGCGTAGTCAAAGTGTTCATGGTTGGTCTAAAAAATAACTGATATTTTCAATTATTAAATCATGATTTAAGTTTACATCTATCATAGTCATAAGACATGTTAAGTTACTTTTAAGCAATTTATTTCGCGCTCACATATTACATGCAGAATATGTGCCTTGCATTACGACAGTTTCATAAACACATCAAATCTGGTCAAAGTACATGGTTACAAAGATAAAGCACACATCTGCACATAAAGTTGCATGCACAGGCTAGGTATGATATTTTACAACCTGAAAAGGATGACAAAAATTGTTGATATTTTCACTATTATCAAGTATTAGAGTGCCTGAAGATGTGTTTAAATTGACACCTCAACAAAAGCACTGCAGGTCCCAAAAGTACGCACTTCCCTATCACTACAGGATATCAACTGTTCTATGGTAATGTACGAATGATGGCTGACAAGCCATCAATCATTTTCATATTTATATGATGCAGTTGGTATAAGAATATTTAATTGGGGGGTCCTTTGGGCCTCTCTGGGGCAATTAGTTACCATTACACAGGATAAACATCCTCAAAGGCTAGCAAACTCCCAGACCAGAAACTCAAGCTCATTAGATATTAGTTTGTACCACGACGAACAGGTGACCATTAAAATTGTGGTCTAAGGAGCCCAGTTGTGTAAACATACCACTGAAAGTTGATTCATTTAAACTTATGCTTGACTATCAATTCCAAACTAATTAAGCCAAGTGTGAACTTTTGTTAGTATACTCGCTGTTTGATGGCGACAACAAGACTCTGCAAAAAGATATGACATTAAAGATCTTCAAAGGAATAGCATCGGTGAGCATCACCTAGAATTGTAATCATCAAGTTAGGGTCAGTGGAAGCTATTTGTAAATAAGACCTGGACTGAATAGATTAAAGCAAAGAACGTAAGGTCACTTCATCGCAGCAGCGATCTTTCTTCTTCAAAAATAATTGACAATATACCTATGGCCGAGATTGATTCACTGCTTACATGAATTGTTTGTCGTTAAAGATGCTCCATAACGTAACCGAGGTGTCAACCAAGTAACCGACCACTCGTACAGTGATTTCCTGTGGAACTTCTCTAAAGTCATGATGGTGTATCACAGATCCTTCGACTACTGTACTGGCAATAAATTTGCATGACAGGTTCCTCTACTACAGGGGTGGGCAACCTTTTTGAATGAATGGGCCAGATATAAGGAGTGAAAAATTGACTGAGCCGCACCTAACCAACGACCTGCTGTTGATTTCAAACCTTTGATTCCAAGGACTTTCAAGCAATAGGTGTGTGTATTTAATGTGTATTCACAAAAACATAATGTCAATACAGTACATTTGATAATTAATGGGGATAATAGGCCTACCTGACAGCATCATTGAGTGCCGATAAATTCTAAGCAGCTAGCTCGTTTTTTGTGATGATGTAAAATAGATTGATTTTTTTTTCTTTTTCTTGAGATATCTCACGGGCCGCAAAAATATCACTGGCAGGCCGTAGGTTGCCCACCCCAGCTCTAGTAGAAAGCTGTGCTGTTTAAATGAAAACTAACACCTAGCATATCATAGAGTAATGTTCTATAGATCTCAGTTTTTCTTAAAGTGGAGAATGTGCACCGAAGATTCCATTAAGTGTGTAGATAGATGAATGTTATCTTAAGAGTAGATGATAACACATCTTTGACTAATCCTATGTACAGTGGTTTGTACAACAGTGCTCCAATAGCCTAAAACTGACTTAAAAATCTCCATTTACAAGATTAATAAGCCCACATATGACAGCTGCTCTGTCATAATTCTAAAGCAGAAGATGATATAAAGATTGTAGACTATGGTAAACACTTCCCGGGATGGTATCTTAAGTAGGTGACAGGATCACCAAACCCATAGTACACTATGGTAAACACTTCCCGGGATGCATCTTAAGTAGATGACAGGATCACCAAACCAATAGTAGACTATACTTCCCAGAATGCTACCGTAAGTAGGTGACGGGATCACCAAACCAATTGTAGACAATGGTAAATACTTCCTGGGATGCTATCTTAAGTAGGTGACAGGATCACCAAACCAATTGTAGACAATGGTAAATACTACCTGGGATGCTATCTTAAGTAGGTGACAGGATCACCAAACCAATTGTAGACAATGGTAAATACTTCCTGGGATGCTACCTTAAGTAGGTGACATGATCACCAAACCAATTGTAGACAATAGTAAATACTTCCTGGGATGCTACCTTAAGTAGGTGACAGGATCATCAAACCAATAGTACTTAGAGACTAGTAGAGAGAAGATTACCATCTGAGTTTCACAATTTCTTGGCGGTCTGCTTCTTAAATGGCCTATTGCTAACAGTTGCATTCCTCTTTTCTGAAGTTACAATTATTTGTCTTAAGAAAGTCCAAGCTAGATTCTTAACTGTACTTGACTGAGTATGGTGATATGTGTCTCCATATATGAGATACATTGAGGTTTTAACACAAAATACTGTATGTATAATTAAAATACTATTATATTACTCTCCTATCATTTTAGAGCATAGCACTTAATGTCAATTTAAGGTAAGTTACCTAGTGTTAAATGTTTGTAGTGTATTTAAGGGTCCGTGATATGACATTAACTTGATCAATCTCCAAGTATACAAAGCACTCTTGGTTGGAGAGAAATTACAGTGTAATAAATAGGTCACTCAGATAACCAAACTAACCCTCCCCCCCCCCACCCTCAAGTCAAGGTCAACTAAGCTCCCCAATATAATGTTATTTGCTGTTTTCAGTGATACACTTGTGACCAATCAAGATAACGAGTAATTACAGACTGCAGAGTGATGGTAATTCATTGTCAAACCTGTCATTTTTCACCAGTTTCTTACATCTTGTTCTCTTCACTGTAGACCAACAAAGTGATCTATTTATTGGCATATATATTGATCAATATAAACTTCTATGACTGTCATTTATGCATGTAACAATTAACATGCGACTGCTTCATTATAATGCAACCTGCTTCCAGGTGTTGTGACCTGACCTACATGTATATCTTTCTTTGATATGATGACAGTCGTACATTCCCCATATCATCTCTTTGCACAACCAAAAGTAAATCTCATCTCAGGTCCCCCAATTGATGATCATATAGCATCTTGTGCAGTCCTTGGGTGTTTTATAATACTCTACTGGGACTTTGATAAATCCATCAAGTTAATCGTGAGTTACGTGAGCGAACAAAATCACCTTTAAGTACTCCTCTACAAATTACAGTATATTGACGAAGGTACCAGTGTCATGAATTTATCACAACAAGAACGGAAAGTAAAAAGAAATCAGTTTATGGTGAGTTGGTTTTAAGATTAAACTAAAATGGCTATTAAACCATTTATAAAGGTGATTGTTATGAGTCAAAAACATACAACTACTGGACCTGACAGACAGTTTCTGCTACTGCGGTGACATACAGCATGTTTCATGAAAGATTGTTTTCCTACTGGACCTAACAGACAGTTTCTGCTGCTGTGGTGACATACAGCATGTTTCATGAAAGATCATTTTCCTACTGGACCTAACAGACAGTCTCTGCTGCTACGGTGACAAACAGCATGTTTCATAAAAGATTGTTTTCCTACTGGATCTAACAGACAGTCTCTAATGCTGTGGTGACATACAGCATGTTTCATGAAAGATTGTTTTCATACTGGACCTAACAGACAGTCTCTGCTGCTATGGTGACATACAGCATGTTTCTTGAAAGATTTTTTTCGTACTGGACCTAACAGACAGTCTCTGCTGCTGCAGTGATTTACAGCATGTTTCATGAAAGACTGTTTTTCTACTGGACCTAACAGACAGTCTCTGCTGCTACGGTGACATACAGCATGTTTCTTGAAAGATTGTTTTCATACTGGACCTAACAGACAGTTTCTGCTGCTACTGTGACATACAGCATGTTTCATGAAAGATTGTTTTCATACTGGACCTAACAGACAGTCTCTAATGCTGTGGTGACATACAGCATGTTTCATGAAAGATTGTTTTTGTACTGGACCTAACAGACAGTCTCTGCTACTGCAGGGTTTCTTGTTTCTACTAGAAAGTACCAAGAAGTGTGGTCATCATGGGTATTGTAAATTCACACCGTAACAGGAGATTCCTGAAACTAAGAGGCCAACGTTGTTACAACCATTGACTAATCCTTTGAGTTCTAGGCCACTCTCATCAACAGTATTGATCATTCCTTAGTTTATAATAGCATGGTGGGATAAACATGATAAATGATTTATTTCTTAATGAAATCATCTTTCTAGGATGAACCCTAATATTGTTGTCATATCTCTCCAAATCCTTCACATGACGTGCCACACACTGTTAAGCAACAATCACAATACACAGTGTAGCTGCATACATCGAGGTGGTACAGGCTTTGCTGACACATCTCTGGTACCAGAGATGCCCCAGGCTAAATTTCACACATATTTTTGCTTGGTCAAACTACAAATAACCCATCTCTATAAGAACTTCACAACCACCAGAGGCAATTTTACTCCTTGCAAACCAACATGTGCTGTGTGTCAAGAATTCTGCTGAATGAACACTAAAAATGCAAAAAAAAACTGAATCACTTAAATTACAAAATTGTCATTTAACGACCAGTGCATTTGGGTAACTCTTTAGTCTTCCCAAAATGAGTAAAAGGTTCGCAATGAGCGAACAATATTAATCAGCTTTTTAGAAAAGCTTCCTCACATACAGTAGCTGCATCACATCATAAGATTTCCATATAAGCCTTAAAGTAACTATCACAGTTGCTTTAAATCACAATTTACAAATTAAAACAGGGACGACTGAAGGACATTCTGAAATCATTTAGATATTACCCCGACCATGTGATTGTTTACATTACTAGTTTATCACTAAATACATGATACCAAAGCAGCACCATGTCAACCAGATACACCACTGGTAACTACAACAAGAAAACTAATACCACACAGATAATGACCTTCCAGAAACGTTTGTGGTTACGCTACCCAATTTCAACTATACCACTTGGATGGGGGGGGGGACTTCCCCTCTGGTTCGCCTCAAAGTCATAACACATATTTTTCACGCCGCCAACTTGTCCCAGACATTTATAATAAACCTCGGCCGAAAGCAGTAAATCACCTGCCATGGTAATTCAAATTGAGTCAGAGTTCTATCGTAACTCAATTTACTACACTGGCTTGAAAACTGCTAGGAAGACGATTAAACTTGAAGGATTCACCACTATGTAACGACCTGGCTGCCGGGTGGGATGTTTTACTTGCAACAGGTTAAACACATACTCTAGCGCATGCAGCATATCACACTGATGATGGTTGCACACAGTGTTGTATGATGATGTCTGTATGAGATACTATATATATCTATTATGCGAGAGAGCGAGCGGTTACAGTAGTTACCACTGAAGAGTAGCACAAACCTGCTCTCTTCCTGCCACAGATCTGAGGCTAACTGAAATCATAATGCTTTATATACTTAGAAATATATTTCATAAGGTCAAATAATCCAATATATATGTTCAGACACACACGAAAATATTGCTCAATGGAAATTTAAAAGAAACTCACAAATGATACACATTCATAAACTTCTCCCTGTAAAAAGACTTACATTCTGCACGAACCAACACAATGTAGCAGTTAAAAGGACTGGAAGCTGCACAACTATCACTGTCAAAACATATGTAGATTCTTAATGAAATTGACCAACATTTTTTCCTAGTTTCAATCATTGTATCAAGGCCTTTTTCCTTTCATTTCCTTTTTTTCTCTTTTTTTTTGTCTTAAAGTAATTTATGCAAACATTTTCTAACCATTTATTAAAGACAAACTAAAGAGGGGGTTGCAGGGAAATTATGAAACCTGCCTCTTTTTCTTCAAACTTCTTCTTTGGATATGTGACCAGGAATCGTTCTGCTTTCTATGTCAAACACAGTTTTACAAACGAGAAACTGACGTTTGTGAACCTATACGTATCAAATCTCATTTCTTTACAACTTTTTATCAATTTTAACATGTTTTGACTGACTATAGAATAAATATGAATATGTATGTATCCCAACAACCCCTGGAATTGGACTGATATCACACTGTGCCTTTGTGAACAAAAAGTAAAAGTTCACAACAAGATCACTGTCCATAGTCTGATAATAAATTGCTGTTCAGCTTGTGCTGCTAGCAATTGTGAAGTTTTAAGAATTTTGCTTATTCCAAAAAGATATAAATATTCCAAAAAGATGTAAAAAAGATTCTACGAATATTGGAAATACATTTTAGGCTATGGTCTGTGGCATTTTAATTTTAAAAATTATTTTTAACAGTCACCTATCATTAATTGTCACGTGGTAAGCATCTTCATTAATTTATCACTACCTTAATAAATGCTGTCACCATTTCATTAATTATTACTAATTACCAGATGTATACATGTATATCCCGCTTGTCTCCCAAGACTACAACCGTAGCCCCCTCCCCCCCCTTCTTTGGATTGCAGTTAAGTGTCGGCAAGATATTAATGATAACAATCGATGCAACTTCTGAGAGGACAATGAGTGTTATTGCATCCCTCTCTAAATATAAATTGTCTATCATAACAGCCAGGTGATGTCATACTGTGTCCATCTAGCAGACGACTATGATTAAATTATTTCCGTTGGCCTTAAGACGTCACTTCTAATAGTGACCCATCGTCCATCACCAGGTCAATAGCATGGTCATCAATCTATACTTACCTTCATTACAAATATTAATAACAATTATTATCAGTAATTAACAATCAAGAGTTATTGGTAAAATTTTTCTACGACAAGCCAAAGGTTACAATTTATATTCGACTTGAACGATCTACCTAAACCATATCGCTAAGTAATTAATTTTGAGCTTGACTTTATTACAACTTCAACAAGTATAGAAGACCTTCCTTTTTTAAAACGTTAGCTTCCCTCTCCACAAGACCAAGAAGGTTTACTCCATACACATGCTGATCATGATGTTATACCGTGTCCATCTAACAGCACATGATGATCAAATCATTTGAGACGGTCATTAAATGCCACCTAAATCACTGACCCTCCATCCATGGACTTTATCATCAGGTAGCTGCTTGCTTCCCCATCTATCTACTACTGCAGGCTTTTATACTGTAATTATTACAGTTGGGTAGATATGGGTAACTGTATGATCGACTAACAGTTACTAATACAGACTGTGATTGCCTTCATCATGTAATAATATGGCAGTTCACTTCTTAATTTGAGGTGTAAGCTGTGACCATCCTCCAGTTAATGATTCAATGTTGTAATCCTCCACACAAGAGATCTGAACCAAACCAGATTCTCCTTCTTGTCTCATTTAACTGTTTTAAAAGGGAGCGTCATCATGAAATCAGCTATAAATAATCATTACGGAAGAAAAACCAAATCTTCCCGTTATGATTACATTTTTGCTTCCAAATTATTCTAAGCCTTACAATTTATTTTCTTCATAGTATATATGCATTCAATTGGCTACTTTTGTTTCTGGGATATTGGTTACCAACTTTAGTGTAACATCTTGCATGTATTGAGAGTCACCATGCAAGACCTTTGTGGTGTTGATGTATTGTTTACATCCAAGTCTAAGATTCACAGCTTATCAAGTCAGTAAATATCTTCCCTTCAAGGATTTATCCCTTCTGAGAGAAGACCATAATTTCTCTTGACTATAGCAAGGTATTCATTCCAGACTAGAAGTTACATGTCATGCAGTTTATATTGTTTTTTTTAATTCTGGTACTCTCTTTCCAGTTGTCTTACTCACACCAACTACCTTTAATAATGCCCTTACCTGTAAGCTTGGATGACATTCCAATTTCAGAAGCATTTCCACAACTCCAAAATGTCCTTTGTTAACTCCGATATGAAGGGCAGTTTGACGCCGTTTGTTCCTGGCATTGAGATCCACCCCTCCAGATTGTAACAGTTCAATGATGGAGGGTTCGTCTCCAAATGCTGCATGGTGAATGGCCCTGTCACCGTCTTTGTCCTGTCGAGTAAGATGATAAAGCCATTACATCATACTAGTTGTATACAAACCAAACAGGGTGATCAGAGCCAAAAGTCTGTGAAATCTCTAAATAAACTACATAGTTTGAAGATAAAAACCAGTGCACTGACCAGCTTGAAATACAAGCACCATACTCTTGTTTTACCATGTACTATCTGGGTAACCTTCATAGTGCACTGTTATTAGCATGAAAAAGCACATTCATTCTCCTTCTTCCTTCCACAGTACGTGGGAAAAGGGAAACATAGTGCACTACTTGTGCAGAGACAGGTAAGCAATGTGTGCACTACCTTTATTGTTTCAAAAATATCTCAAATACCACTGTACTTCAGCAGGTGTCTTGTTGGCAATTTGAGATATCACCAAACAATGTTTGCACTAACTTAGTATTGAGACATCACCAAACAATGTTTGCACTGACTTGGTATGTGGACCCTTCAGGCCGTAGGCTTCAACGGGATTATGCTGCGTATTACAGGTTATAAAGAGAATTTTTGGTTCTATGTTGCCCATTGCTTCAATCAATATTTCCCTCTGCCCTTTATTCGGAAATCAATGTTGATAATATCCTACAATATAGAGTAGCTTTACCCATATAGGATAATTAAACGTTTTAGGACAACAGTCAGTAAAAGTTAGCTGGTTCTGTCAGTAAATGAGGTCAAGAAGAAATTACACAAACTTGAAGCTCTTCTTTGATGGAATGTATTTATGGAATGACCAATATCTTATGGATTCCATTTGTCAATTTTAAACCTTTCATACCTCAACTTCCATATCCACGCCATGTTTGATGAAGACATTAACCACATCTGTGTGCCCATTCTGACTAGCTGCCTGGAGGGCTGTGTGTCCTGCAAATTGCACGTTTACCTATGAAAATAAAGCAAAAAATGTCCAAAATTAAAGTTTAGAAAATATCTCTCCAAGGAACATAAACCATAGAAAAGATGTATATAGTATGATTCATCATTCATGTATGTAAGAACTGGAAAAATTTGAAACTTTCTTAACTTCTAATGAAATTGCACCATTCCTGTATCTTCCTTTCTCTACTGAAGTTTGTTTTTAATGGGTTCATTGGGAAATCATCTCTCAATAAAGCAAGTTTTGTCCCTCAAGCTTACAGACTTATATATTCCTGTTTCAATATTATAGTTTTAGAATTCATTTCAATTCTTCATGGGCAGCAAGAGTAACATACTCTACAGTGATGCAGTAAGGATAACTGAACATTCTTAATGTCTTTTAAGGTGCAGTTGAACAATATCATAAATGTTCCCCAATCTTCTCAGACTCCTGTGAGTACTGTATGTTGGTGAACATTGTTATTACTGGCACAAATCTCCCATCCTCATGGGATCAAAAGATGAAGAGTGGTTATCTCTTCTTAATCCTTGCTGTCATTTAAGCATTCAATGTCTGTCAAGCATGTTGCAAAGAGAGATGTAAGTTTCCTAGATATGATTGTGATAATTACATAACACAGAACTACCTACTGTGCAATTATTTACAATATATAAACTAGAACTATATATTTTAGACTAATATTCAGAAATGATCAAAAGAGTACCATCCAAACTCAGAACGGACTACATATATGCTCAAAGTACATTGCTATCCCCACATCCCACCCCCCTCCACATGCCCACCCTACCCCCACTCCCATACCTTTTATTCCCCAAAATACATTTAATACAAGGTAGAAGAAAATAGAATTGACTTGGTATTCATTAATACAAAACTAGTGATCACTGAGGCCTTCACCACAATAAATTAATCTACCAAATTCTTTATCCTTTTTTTCAAAAATGTCCATTCGCCTTTTATATAATTCTTGAGTGATCACAAAAAACCTACAGATTTTTTTCAAGTTTGTTAATTGCATCACTGTACATTGTCAACAAAACTGTCAATAAATCTTTGCGAAGCTAAAACTTTGATTAATATAAACTCAATAAGCTACTTTAAGATGGTACAGTAGGTCTCATTCAAGAATCACTAAAACCACATGGTTCTATGGTAGAGGTACTCCATGATTAGCCTCCAACTGTGACCATTATGCGCTAATTAAAAGAACAACAAGATAAATGTTATTATAGAAATCATCCCAAGGACCACCGACGTAAGGCTAGCTACCGCTGACAGTTCGCTAAACTGAGGAGGACCTCTTACGATAAACATTTGAAGAAGCAATAAAAAACATGATATGAAAACATATGGATTTACAGTGAGGGGGGAGGAAGGGGGGGTGAATGTGGATAAAAACATTCATGAGAATTACTTCTAAGCTGATAAATTGATGGATAGACCATGAGACAGTTAAAGTTCCATTCCAAACAATTAATACTTGTACAAACAATTCCATCACATAAATTATATAGGTAGATCAAAAGTTCAAAAGTTATATAAATTAACCACTGTCATTTATATAATACAAGTTACACTATGCATCCAACAGTCACAAACCAATGATGGCAAATATTACAGAACAACTGGCTCGTAAAATTGTTTCCATACTAATTAACAGTATAGATGCTTTGTCTTATTCACTTGTAATTTGAATGTGCAGGTCAATATTGTGTAGAAGTATGCAAGCTTAATAGTACCACTAGATTACCATTTTTTTTTTATTTAAGGGTTAATACACAATTAATTTGTCCAACTTTGCAAACAACGACTAGAATACAATGGAAGGTTTCAGATTATAATTTCAAAGTTGTTCTGTGACTAAGTTTCGATATAGTTTGCTACCATGACTAGAATGAATGCCATATTCTATGAGCAATATTGCATATCATCCAGACATGTATTAACAAACATTTAAGAAATAAGAATAAGAGCATTGGAGTCAGACATTGTCTTACAAACAACATGGGTTAATTTAAGTAATTTGATCTACAGCTAGCAGTATGTGCTGATCTATGTTACACAGCAGAAACCACTATGCCCTTATCTGGTGATTTAGGTCACATGAACCATATATATATTCCCCTCTATTAAGCACTGGTCTTTCTATTATTCATCGCTTCTTTAATTGGTCGTTGAACTCACGCAAGTACAGTAGTTCCGAAAGTTTGATGACCTTCTAATCAGCCAATCAGAGACATTTATAGCGCGCTACGTACCGGGAAAGCGGAACAAAATTCAACTCTTGGCCGTACCTAAACATCGGGCACGCAATGATGTCTTTACCATATGGTTGGATTCACCTACTAGCAGCAACATAACGATCGCAAGTTAGAGTTTGAGCCAGTCATAATAGTCTAACAGTTACAGTCCTCCAGTCCTCTGATATAATTGTTCAGCACGTGTCTGAACGAGTTAAACTAAATAGAGTCAGCAAAGTCTAGATTTTTTTTTTTCCCCTCCTTCTTGCGGGATGTAACTGTTGGAATTGACGACTACAGTGCTCAAGCAGGGCGAGAAAGAAACTACCTCTGTGACTTGACCCGAACAGACCAGAAGATCCAACCTAGGGGGTAAGGGGTCCCCTTTCAAATGGTGGAACTTGTGGCGAACAGCTTCACAGCCATCATTAGTTGATCAATGCAAACGAAAATCCAACTGGTTGGAATAGACAGGCATCAGGGAGAAGAAATTCCCAGGCTTGGATTCCCTGCAGACACTGCAAGATGTTTGCACTACATGCAGATGACGTCAATGATGTCATTCTTTACATTAGCTGGACGAATCAAGTTTCCAGGCTATCTTTCTCCACTGACGTCATGCCCCTGATGATGTCATAGGCCTTAATAAAATACATTTCAAAAGTCTAAATCTTCATGAAAGCCGATGTACAGTATTAACCTATTAAAGGTTACGAGTAAACATCCATACATGTATGAAACACTATAAATGTAGTAGATTACTATGCAATTAGGATGTTATCCATTTAATCATTCCAAAGTATCTATAAAGAAGTTGATAATTGTACAATTAGGATGTTACCACAGTATCTACTGTATAATGAAGTATAAACTGTACAATTAGGATGTTCTCCATTTATTCATTCCACAGTATCTATAATGAAGTAGATACTGTACAATTAGGATGTTACCACACTATCTATAATGAAGTTGATACTGTACAATTAGGATGTTACCACAGTATCTATAATGAAGTTGATACTGTACAATTAGGATGTTACCACACTATCTATAATGAAGTAGAAACTGTACAATTAGGATGTTACCACACTATCTAAAATGAAGTTGATACTGTACAATTAGGATGTTACCACAGTATCTATAATGAAGTTGATACTGTACAATTAGGATGTTACCACACTATCTAAAATGAAGTTGATACTGTACAATTAGGATGTTACCACACTATCTAAAATGAAGTTGATACTGTACAATTAGGATGTTACCACACTATCTATAATGAAGTAGAAACTGTACAATTAGGATGTTACCACACTATCTAAAATGAAGTTGATACTGTACAATTAGGATGTTACCACACTATCTAAAATGAAGTTGATACTGTACAATTAGGATGTTACCACACTATCTAAAATGAAGTTGATACTGTACAATTAGGATGTTACCACACTATCTAAAATGAAGTTGATACTGTACAATTAGGATGTTACCACACTATCTAAAATGAAGTAGAAACTGTACAATTAGGATGTTACCACACTATCTAAAATGAAGTAGAAACTGTACAATTAGGATGTTCTCCATTTATTCATTCCACAGTATCTATAATGAAGTAGATACTGTACAATTAGGATGTTACCACACTATCTATAATGTATTTGATTCTGTACAATTAGGATGTTTTCCATTTATTCATTCCACAGTATCTGAAGATACTGTGCAATTAGCATGTTCCTCAGTTATTCATTCCACAGCATTTTAACTTGGGCCAAGCTCTCTTTTGGAGATATCATGCTTGCAAGGCTGTTCACAATTTGACCTCTGGTGACCTCTGCTGAATATGTATCAGTGCACTAAATTATATGAAATTTGTATTTACTTTTCCTCTGGAGTTATCTTGTTTACAAGCAAGGCCGCATCACATTTCATTAGACTGTAAAATTAGATTCCAGGTCATTAACAACGATACTGTCGGCCTACTGCATTAATTACATACTTGAATGTAAATCACTATCCAACCATCAATACACTTGTCAGTACTGAACATGAAAATGTGTCATGTACATAGCAGATGAGCATCAACAGTCTGTTTAAATTAACTATGTTGTACAGTATATGTAGAGTAACAACAAGGCTTTTATGTAGAAACTGTCCATAACTAACCATAAAACAGAAGTTGGGTGCTGTACATACAACAATTGATGTTTACTTCCAAACAAGCTGCATCCACCACACAAGGGCAACAAGTTACTGTATGTCTGCAAATTGCTATATACTTCATATCTTTACTGCATGAAAGTTGGCACCAACATCTGGTGTCTACACATATCACTTCCTTTCTCCCTAAAATGTACACTAAAATGCCTCCAGAAATATGACCAATGTGAGCAGGTGTATGACTCATACAGCTTAACAGAAATGGAACTGTATGATCGACTGTTCCATTTTGGAGCTGGTTCACAAAATGCAATGCAAGAATCATTATATTTTGTTCTTGAGTAAATCTGAATTCAATCAGAAACACCACCCCAATTACTGGAAAGTGGACTGCAGTGCTTGGACAGTTACCTAAGACAGAGAGCTACACCTATGAAATATAAAAAATTGATTCCAACCGGCTTCAATATCCACAAAGAACAGGGGAGGTTGTTGCATGGGCATCTTTTACCATGACATACATGCGACAGGAAATTTGCGACTTGATTTCCAATTTACAAAAATACAACGGCACTTATTTACATTTTTATGAGTTCTTTCACATCTAACAAACCTAGTGTTGTCTTCCCATAGACCACTAATGATTATAGATGATATTGAATCAATTTTGTATTTTGTGTTTTACCAATGCCAAACTAAAATCTAGCTCCAGGTGACTCTCTGATATTTTTGGCTTAGTTCGTTGATAATGCATCGTTTGAGGATTGATGTGCTTGTCTCAAACTGTCAGTGTCATGTGTACGCAGCTTCTTTACGGCATGATTTCAGAAGCTGAATGAAACCCTCAAAGCTGCTGGAGTTCATGTCCCAATAGCTCATGTTTAATAACCACATGCATGTTTAATAACCATGTTTAACCATGTTTAATAACCATGTTTAATAACATGCATGCATGTTTAATAACCACATACACTGTTACAAACAGCTACTTGGGAAATCAGGAATTAAAGATGATTGTGTAACTACTATGTGACTGAACGGCATTGAACAAATCTGTATTAATTCCTAATTAATCGCATTTTCGCAAAACATTATGGATTATCCTCCGTACTCCACTCTTTCAAACAAACAACTGGTTTAATGACTTTTCTTCATCAAGCTCGACATTCAGCTCTAGGTGAATGTCAAAATATGTGAGCAAGGGCCTATATCCAAAATCAACACAAAAATGCACTTTTAACGGTAAAAGTACCAACAAAAACGGTGGGTACGACATGGATAATGTCTGCGGTTCTTTCCGATTGCCAGACATTTACCTTCGTTATTGCTACGACATGACTTCCTAAATGCCAAGCTGTCTGCTGAGTGCAGATATATGGATGATAACAACTCCACCAAACACCCCTCTGCCAGCCCCCTGAGTCACTTGTGACAGACTTATGCACGAACTACAACCATATTTTTATTGGCCATGGGCTTGGCAACCTCCAGACAGTCAAAGATATAAAGAAAAGAAACCGTAAATAAACATTTTGGATTTTGTAAAGCACCGTCGCAGAAATAACAGTGAGACTTTCAAGTTCATGAGCATCGGAGAGGCTTATCCGAGAAGAAAAGCAAGTATAAACAGGATTCATGGCTTGCGATGTAGGTCAAAGCCAGTGAAAATGACAGGCCTGGATGGGGCTTTCTTATTTATAGATCTCAAATAAGATTTGTTCGTTTACATTGGGGCTCTCTGACCCCCCTCCACACAAGTCACCGCCAACAGAACGATGTTTGATAAGAGCTGCTCTGACAAAGGTCTGGTACTGCAAGCAAGTCTGGTGGGAGCCATCTTAAATCCCAAAATAGAGTCTCACTGGTTGTAGGAGATGATCCTAAAACATAGCTGCCCCAGCTGAGCCGGTGAAAGCAGAGTACTTCTCGAAATACGACATCGTTAACTGCACCTCATGGCTGTTCCATTTTGTAAACAGAGATCAGCAAGTCACAACTTAACAAAAGAGTGTTTTACAGAAGAGCATAAATTGCATGTACCTAGATTCAGGCTATCAAACTTTTCCAAATTTAAATTCCACTTTTTTTGGCAAGTAGTAACGCATTTTTCTTTTCTTTTTCATTTATAAAGATGGCTTCCACCAGGTTTACCGACGATCTTGGCGATACAGCAGTTTCGGACTTTATTTTGTGCCCGACAATTTATTCAGCAAATTTGAATAGTGTTTGATTGAAACAAAGATTGAGAAATCAAAACATGCAGATTCATCCAGTCAAGATGAATACCACGACAAGGGACCAGAATTTGACGGTCACAGAAATGTATGAGAAAAAAATAGTTTATCAAGAATAATGTATATGTAAGATTTAACCGTTTATTATCATCTATTCTTCTAATTGTATTCAATGCCACTGGTATTGTAGGTATCCGCTAATCTGACCAAGTTGCAGGTACAGGAGTAAGTTATAACTTCAATTTCAATATTTTATTCTTTTGATTGATTTACGATCAAATTCTACCTTTACAAGAGCCCAGCAATCCAAATAAACTGATTTCCATAATATACTGTATATACCACTATTTTTTTTCTTCTGATCTCAACACCCCCTCCAGCCCTCCAGAAGCAATGTACTGAATGTTACCAATGTTATGATTGCCGTTACCATGTGGCTGGTCGGACAAGGCTGGTTAACGAGTGTAGGAGGAGTTGATTGTACTATGATCACCTTCCCCCTAGTAGGCCCCGTGTCATGCTAGGAACATAACTGTCTCCATAAGCTCCCTGTAGGGGGTATTTGGTAAAACTCTCCAGCAATATCTTTAAGGTGTTGTGACAATGTTACATTGTTCTCTCTCTCTACTTCCTTCTTTGGCAATCTTTGCACTTTAAAGAGGCGTATCGACATCGATGGTATACGAGAGACCATGAACCCATTCCTTGTCTGTTATCTTGACAGCACCACCCTGGGTCCCTACCATTAAATGGGGTTTGGCCAAGGGCAATGTGGGACTATGGCAAACTATTTCTGGCAAAAATTGTGTAGAACAACAGAAAACCTTGTTTCTTAAATTGCTTTCAGTATATATACTATTAATTCAGTGTCATGCAGAAACATAGGGAGCAATTTCCATCCTGACGTGAAAAAAAAAGGGGGGGGGCCTCTGTTGTTTAATTGTCCCAATAGGAGGATCAAAGTTTTAAACGACAGGTATTACAAATGTTCCTTCATTAGCTTAGAATAAATCTAGGAAAGATTGGTTTATGTTTAATAACCATATCTTGAATCAGGAATAAAACCAAATATGTGATTTTTACATAGCACAAACGGACAAATGGATTGCTATCAGGTCAAAACATATATTAGTACTGTTAAGTACTACTTATTCATTTCATAGTTAATAAGAATCATTCCATAAATACTCATTCTTAACTGATAGGTAGCAAGACAATCTTAATACCAGAACAAATCTTACGGTACTTTCCAAACAGCTGGTTTCCTTTGGAAAGAATTATTAATATCGGTCTGGAAAGCAGTTAATGGTAAGCAATTATATCTACATGTGGAAAAAGCCAAATGGTCTTTCAAGCACAATCTACACTTCATGAGGGGTGACTATCCAACCTAGTTTTAGAACCTTTGGAAATTTTCGTTTAGACAGTTTTGGAGCCCTGGCAATTTCAGATGGGAAAGAAACATGGACTCCTCTCCTAGATGAAAAACCCTACTTACTCTAAGCCAGCCAGGCCTCGAAACCCTCCCCGTCGCTACAGTAGGTATTAATGGTGCTCATGCCACTGGCAGCCCCTTTAACCAATTGATCATAGCATTGGAAATTATCAATCTAAGAATGTGGATCAAAAGTCTGACAGCGTGATGGTTTGGCACTGGTTAAGGACCACATTAGCTTGTACAGTAGTCCTTCAAACAATGGAGCCAGCAATAACTGGCCTTGCTATGAAAATATAAATGGTAAGAGAGTAATCAATACTATCAGAGATGCTTTCCGTCGACAAGAACATACTGTATCTATTCAATTGTCCTTCTTTACGATCAAATCTATGATCAAAACTTTGTTAGAATCATGTGAGAAGAATTACAATTTCGAAAATATCACGCTGCCCCTTTAACGAGAGTGAAATATATTCCAGGGCACCAGATATGAACCTGAATACTCACACAAGGTCCCAAGAACTTGATAGGGTTCTGATCAAAGGAGGAAAAAAAGGGGGGGACTAACTTCATCAATCAGAAACTATTTTCAGCTACTCTAGGTTTAACAATTATTAAACAAAGAGATAACGAATCAAGATACTATGTGTGTCAAGATCCACTTAAGTACTGTACTTGCAGCCTAGTCCATGGTAGTCAATGACTACCAATGACTACCTATGTCTATACTTGACAAAAACTCTAAAATACTTGAAGTTTTAATGAGTGCTAAGAAAAAAGCAATTTTCGTAGAAACATTAAAACCAGCCCTTTCCTATTTCACAATAGTTACTAAACTTTGTAAACTGATAATTAAAATTAAATAATGAAATTCTTTGATAATCACTGAGTTTTAATGACAACCAACTGTAGGTCAAAAATAACACTAGGCCTGCTTATCCTATCATACACCAATTCATATATGCACCTGATATGTGTCCTTTTTTAACCATCCCACTATAAATTGTTATGGCCAACGGGTGGGGGGCAAAAACAAACATATCCACATAGTTCTATCAAATGGCAATCTTTTTTTTTGAGTAATAATTCGGTATTTTGTAAAATCGCAGACCAATGAGAGATCAAATATGAGTTCAAGATGTGGATATAGACTGTACTAAAACTATTAAACTGAATATAGAGTATAGTAACCAATAAGCACACTGGTTTTCTTTCTAATATATATTAAACAGCAGATTTTCCATCTTACTGCATAAGGAAATGAATATAACATGGGATATAGGTGGGATATATATATATACTGTATGCGGGCTCTACGCGGGATATAAGTGGGATGTTGGGTCTGAAAGAAGACAAAGACAAGCAAGCCATACAGAATGAGACCATAATGTTGCATGGAGTGGGTACAATAGTCTTACACTGTCAGTACACCAGTTCCTTTGTTATAATTATCGGACAGAAGACCAGCACATTTGAACGTGTGGTAGACTTTTAATAATACGTAGTTAAGATATGAGGAGGATATCAAACAAGAGACTCCGCTGCACGGTTCTGCCAATGTTCTCGTGGTATCAGATCGGTGTCGAGCGCTTCCTCGTAGCAAAGATATTCGGCATTGCAAATCGCTTTCCTCGGCCTGGGTTTCTCCCAGGGATAACATAGGCCTTGCTCCAATCAACAGAAACCAGATAAATGTTTTCAGTGAACAACAGCTTGGCTGACATACAGATATATCTTTGCCGGTCCCTTGACATTGAGAATGAGGAAACCAGGTGCACTAAGTAAATACAATTTAAATGCCACTCGCTCTAAAATTGTCCCAGAAAAGGGGCCCAGGTTGAGTCAACGGGTACCAAAACGCCACAATGTGCAGTTAACATTTACTGATATGAAGCCATTAAAGTTTGTGTAAGGAAGGTGGAGTGTTTCAGCGTCTTCTTAGAAATTAGATTTGACGAATAACGAATGAACGCATTATCGGCTCAGACATGCCCAAAGTTAAAGCCTCAGGGCTCTAGCACTACTGAAATGTCCCTGCAAGTTTCTCTTTAACGTTGAACCATAAAACAATACTTGTTGGCCATGACAACAGAAGAAACATGACCACAATTCAATAAATCAGTAATTGGTCATAGACACAGAAACATTTTAATTCTCACATTTTGAAACTGATCAATCTGGACTCAGGGTTTCACAACGGAGATAATCTCCTATTCTGATTAGAGGATTGAGAAATATTTTAAATAGCTCTTGCAAAGACCTTCAGGAAAAAATGGCACAGCTCGCAACGGTAGATGTACTAACTCAATTTACTGGTACTCTGTTGCTACCAATGTAATTACTACAATGTTTGTACTCATTCTCCAAAATTCAGTTATTGTATAATTTTTGACCTCTACTCATATGAATTCATTTTCACATGGTAGAACTACAAGCCCCTTCCCATCCCTCAATCCCCCTCGAGCCTTCCCTTTTCTTTTTCTTGTTTACACATTGAAACTAAGTTAAAGTTCTGGTCATCTTTACCGAAACAGTTCCAATAATTATGATATTGCTATTATTGCCCATGTTTACAAAACTGAACATTTCACAGCCATGCACAAAAAAATATACACATTAGCTTCTGTTTCACACTATTTACATACATGTCCTCGTGCACTACATTCATACCTGCCTATGCAATGTTTCATGACAAGTAATAACCAAACAATTAAGTTTCTTGGACACCAATGACTTAATTCTCTAAATAAATTTCATTCTAGGCTGAGCAATGTTTGAGGTTTCAACTTCTTCTGCGGGAGATGTACTGTCTACTTGTAATTTGTTTTTATGAATATTCATGACATGTTGTTTTCCTCCCCATACCAAACAGCTTGAAATGCAAAGTACTTCTACACCCAAAAGTGAACGGTATAAATCATATATAATACCTTTGGGGTTCACACAGTCTACTGTACATAGGTAATTTACTAATGTATGTGCGGTTGGAATGCTACCGGAAGATTCTGGCCACCAGGAACAGTACAAAGGTCAACAAACCTAAATACCCTTTATTTGCTGACTCTGACTGAAAAGTGTCATGCGGTCATAACATCAATCAACATAAAAAAAATTACACTCTTTATAACACAAATGGGTATACCATGTCCCTTATTTCTTGCACGCGACAGCATACAGTACGGCAATCTTTATACCCAAGCGGCCCCTGTGAAACGCTGGTATCCAAGCCAAGGTTAATCACCCTGACTATAACTTGGTATCAAGATATGATTTCAACTTTCTACTACCAATTGGACACTGTTGGACACTGGACATTGAAATAAAGACATATATATTTAGCCAAAAGAAAAAAAGACAACAACCATTATCCCTAACTTATGTGAAAGGGCCATTAAAGGGCCTAACCTTTAGCAGTAGAATAACTGTATCCTTGCCCTGAATTTCAACTGATGACTCCCACCAGGTGATGAGTCTGTCTTGTGCAACACAAATATTAATCAAATATGTATATAATACCATTCAACCAGCTCTGGTCCATATAACATTCATGATTAGTAAATTTATGACATTCAGCATTTGACGGAAAAGGTCATAGAATGTTACTTGGCCCCATATTTTTCTAGACTCTGCAATCAGACAGCTAAGATAGCAGACCTTCCTAACTGACAATACATGTAAACACTCCATAGATCTAACTAACCGCTATTAAACAATCATCAAGGAATTCACTTTACAGAACCCTCTGGCCTAACCTTTGACATACAATCCCTCATTTCAATATGTTAATGACCTACTGTACCAAATGTTGGCAATCCTGAATAGCATTGTTATCACTCAAATTGATTGTCATTAACAGTTGTTGCAATGAGTAAGATGTAATCATTTCATACCTCCTGAAGTCTCAAGGTGACCTACATTGCCATTTACAGACTACACAACTTATACCTTCTTTACTACTTTTATCTTGAATAACGAATGAAAAACCTATATACATCATCATAATAATAGAAGGTTCTTGAGAGTCAGAAATTAAATGTTGCAAAAAAGGATTGACCTCTTCTAGCAAAGAAACAAGCACAACTATACAATTATAGTTCACATCACACGCATCTATGAATCTACACTGAGGCTTGAGCCTTCCAAAACCTTTCCTTTCCCTTCTACCAAACCCCCCACCCACCCTCCCATCCCCACCCATCACCAAATCTCAAAATTACTACATAAGTAGTCCTTCACAATCCTTCACTCTCCTGTTACAGATGGGCAAGTTAAATAACAACAGATGGGGCAAGTAAATACATACAGTCATTAAAACATAGAGTCATACATATAGTCATTAATGCATAGTAATACACAGTCATTAATATAGAGAGTCATACAGTCACTCATACATAGAGTCAAACATACTGTCATTAATACATAGAGTCATGCATACAGTCATACATAGAGTCATGCAGTTATTCAAACATAGAGTCATACATACAGTGATACAAAGAGTCATACATATAGTCATTAAAACATAGTCATACATGCAGTCATTAATACATAGAGTCATTCATGTATACAATCATTAATACAAAGTCATACATACATTAATACATAAAGCCATACATACAGTCATGAATACATATAGTCATACATATAGTCATTAATACATAGAGTCATACATAGAGTCATAATATATAGAGTCATTCATACTGGACTTCATTAATACAAAGAGTCATACATACAGTCATTAATATATAGTCATACATACAGTCAGTAATACATAGAGTCATACATAGTCATTAATACAAAGTCATACATGCATTAATACATATAGCCATACAAACAGTCATTAATACATGTACAGTCATACAAACAGTCATTAATACATAGAGTCATACATAGAGGCATACATAGTCCTTCATAAATAGAGTCATACATAGTCATTCATACATAGTCATTCAAACATGTATAGAGTCATACATACAGTCATTAATACATACAGTCATACATCAAGTCATACAAACAGTCATAAGTACAAAGAGCTATACATACTGTACAGTCATTATAAACAAGGAAAGCTGCAGGCAACATGTCAAAATGCAGGGATGGCATCATTGAATGTTTTTTTTTTCACTATGGTGTATATAAAGAAAAAAATGTTTGACTGCTTGATGGTTGCACAACCCATCAGCACCTTGAAGAGGGCCTCATGTGTAATTTGGTAGAGCTCATGACACAGAGGTATTATGCAATTTCTGCTCTCCGAGACATGGACGTCATAGGCTCAAGCTCTAATGCTACCTCTCCATGGGGTACAGCTCAGAAATTAACAATGGGATGCCTCAAATGGTGCACTCCAATGCTACCATGGGGTAAATCTACAGGGACAAAGCTTTCCTCAGACAAAAATGTTGCTCAGGTTAACATAAACAGTCAAACATATCAAGTACAACGATGCACAATCTCATCATTTCCATTTGTTGGCATTTTTAGTTGAATTTCCTACTTTTCATCTCATTATATTATTTAAACTAATAATACCTTTAAAAAAGGTAATTTCTATCCATGGTGCTACTTTATCAGCTCATTTTAGCATCAAAACCATTAATTCATTAACGGTGGTATTTGATCGGAAACATGTTATATCTCTCTGCTTTGATGTGGTATCATGCGATAATGGGCACAAAACAGAAGATATTAAAAGATGCAGATCATTGTTTCTCTTCTAAATTTCATATTAAATGCGACAGGTCATAGGAAGCAATGAAGCAGGTTAAAAAGCCTCAGATAGCTTCATTTAGCACTGCTATGTAACTATGTCAATTATAACATGTCATTTTGCGAGCCACGTTGTGGTTGACAGGGGTTGAAAGTGTTTCTGTCGATTGAGGACACATCAAGTGGCCTAGTTAATAAACCGAAGAGTGGCAGGTGATCTTCCAGTCAAACAAGCAGTTGCCGTACAAAACCAGGCCAGTGTTTGAAAAGTAATAAGGTGATGCGATCTTCTTCCAGACAGATGAATGGCTAACGACAGATACTACCACACAAATCAACTTTACTCTTTAACTAACCTTGACCTTCCTACCGTACTTACCACTATATTAATTATCGTCTACCAACGTAACTATCCTAATGCATACTGTAAGCGCTGCGTGCTGTCACTAACCCACGAGTAAAGTATTTCAACACACGTAGTTCGCCGGCTGTAAAACGCCATACTTGGTACCAAACCTCAGTTTTTAATTTGTATAGCCATATCTTACATTTCATGCACAATAATCGGAAGAATTATTGTGTCAGGATTTCTTCTAGAACATGTCAAATCTATTTTAGTCCAATAGCTCACAGTTCTTACAACCCGTATCTCTTATATGACAAACTGAAGACAACCGACCACAATTGACAAACCTTAATTTCTTCTCCACCACTTTCTAAATATATCGCTGCACATTGATACTGATATTAACCTTTCATCAGAAATGAATTTAAACAGAGATGCCCTGTCACTTAAAACCATGCACCCCACACAAACATTTCAAAGCAACTCACAAATATGCTAGGATGCCGGCCTCACTTGGCCAGTGGCCCAGACGACTAGCTGTTCATCGATAAACCTATCCACCAAGTCTACAGAGAGCCAAAATTCTTATTGTGCATTGTTTTTTTCTGATCGATTTGCTTTGGACATGTTCCAAAATTGGAGTTTAATGGGCAATTAGACCAGTGTGACTCACGCACAGGTCCGTATATATACTATAAATCATTTAGTCCACATATTGACAAGAGATATTATATAAACCATAAATCCTTTAGTTCATATATTGACAAGAGACATGCAAACATGTTTACCTGGCTATTAGAATCCATGAAATACGGTACTTCAGCTTACTTCCCAGTCGATGGTGGAATACTTCCTGTCCCAATGATGTATTTGTACACAAATGGAAGTCTCGGGGGAAGGTCAGTACTTGGGCATTCGTGATATATTACATTTCTATGCAACTTCCTTGATTCTACAACCTTTGGTTGACAAAAATAATTGAACTGACAAACTCCTATAATCAACTGTCACATGACCTGTTTAGTCCAATAGCATTGAATCTAGCAGCAATGTCAGCTATATATATATCACTTGACAGAGTATGTAACTACAGTAAGAACGGCTAAGATCATGCCATGTTTTAGTCAACACCATCACATTTTAGGTTCCCATTGAAAATTTAAAGGTCATCTTCTTGGCTATAACCAAAGGCAAAGTTATAAAAGAAGAACATGTATTCAACAACAACAATAACAAAACACCTAAGGTTTCATGGTTTAGCCATTCTAAATGCAAACCAGTTTTGACAAGCTGAGGCTTCGGTCAGGTTTACAGATTACAACAAACTGGAAAAACTACTCTGATGAGAGCGACATGCTTTCTGGCGTTTCACTAAACTGACAATGTAAAAGCAAACAATGGCCTGGAGTTTTTCTTCAATATCGAGGTGAAAAGTCTTTAATCTTTGTATATTGCAATATGTATACTGAATCATTCCACTTCTCTTCTTTATATCATGCTAAATTAATTACATTTAATTACAATCAGGAAGTTTCCCAGTCGCTGTGACGACCAAGCCGCTGATTAACTTATTCATAACTTATGAAAACTCTCATTCTAATTTACCATGGATGGTTTCCGTGTGAAATGGCCCTCAAACTCCCGTCTGTTCCAAATTCTTTTCCCCATTACATAATGTACGTTTCATTCTAACGCAATGCAGCTTCGAGGCTGTCAACAAGTTACAAGAAAACGTTGCCCTGAAAATATCATTCAACTGCGTGGTCACAAGGACTGCAAATCACCAAAATATCGCCGTTGAATTTGTTTTTCTTTTTGAAAAAACTTTGTTACAGACATGTTGTTAGCTCTGAACCAATGCATTGTAACATGAAAGAGAATATTATGTTTGACACTTCTAGGACTGGAGGTAGTTTGGTTCTTTTGGGAATTAAGAAAGAACTGTATTAATGATAATATTTCTTGGCAAAGTTTGTACACTTGTGAGTATGTGTGCTTGATGTTCTTTCATCTTTCCTAAAAGAGGCATTTTTCAATCCTGTACGTCCTAGATGTTGTGTCTGTGATGCGTGTAACTCTCTTCACGGTAAGATAGCAGGGGGTAAAGACACCTTGGGAGGATTTTTAGTTTTTTATCCAAACGGGTGGGGGCAGTGGAGTGGTGGTACTGCATCTACCTTTGGTTTAATACAGGTTTTAATCTGAAACCAACTGGGTTCACGAGAATTAGAGATTTAAATCTGAAACTTACATCAGCCTCCGGGTGCTGCAGAATTTCTTCACATTTGGCCGAGTCTCCGTTAGCCGCGGCCTTTACCAGCTCCTCGTTGATATCTCCCGAAATGTGAGTCTCAAAGAGCTTCTTAAGTAATGCAGACAGCCTCTCTGTAAAAAATAGAAAATTTGTGAAGTGTTTATAGAAATATTTCGGCGAAATTCTACTCGAAACTTATTAGCTGATCGTTATGGGCTTGTCCAATCAATATGTCAATATGTCTTACCACCACAAAGTAACATACAGTCAGATTGTGTTGGCAACGATGTTTTAGAGTTTCAAACTTCATGCTTATGCTGAAGATATGATTGCTTTTCACTTTCATATTCAAAAACATGAAATGATTTTAGGTATCACCAAAATCACATCACATGAAAGTAGGCACTGGTAATAACTGTATTAAACATTTACAAGCAAGAAAGGCCATATGTTTCGCACATCAATCATGCATGAAATTTTTGCAAAGTTTTATATTTATTACGAATCAATTTTAATAGCATATATCTCTGGAATGCAGGTATTAAATTGTGTCTTTAATTCAATGAGTTTAATTGCACATTATCTGTAAACCTTGGTGTTCTTATTGACCATAACCTCTCTTTAATAACAGGTTAACACCACCATTTCCACTTGTTTCAGGATCATGTGTGATTTTTCAATGGTTACGTCTTTTCTTCCTCGAGATCTTGTAAAAACTCTCATAATTTCACTCGTTAATAACAGAATCGATATGTGCAATTCTCTGTACTACAGTTCTAATGCTAGCATCATTACAAAACTACAATCTCTATGGAATATTGCTGCCACAGGTATTTACGGCCATGGAAGAAGGGATGCAGTCTCTAACGATTTGAAAGTGTTGCACTGGCTCATTGTGAAAGATAGTATTTACCTTCAAACCTGTTGGTCGCCTATAAATGTGATCACAATGTTGCTAAATGGTTACCACAAGAACCCGAAAGAGTTGCACTGACTCCTTGTGAAAGATTATTAAATTTGAAAATCTTGCTGTTTGTCCAATAATGTGTTCACATTGCTGCTCCTGAATACCTTAAGAAGTTTCTCACCAAGGCTACCATGTTACTTTTGTATACAGGAATGCACCAAATTTGGTATTAAAGCCTTTGCCTTTTGTGGGCCGAAGCTTTGGGAATTGACTCCATTCCTATCCCTATCCATATGATAGATTCAACAGGTATCTAAAGGGCATGATCTTTTCTTATAGCATTGATTTAATCATAAGGTTAAATATGTAAGTTTCTGTCTTGTTCGTATATTGACTTGTTACTAACCAGCCCACTAGTGCATAACTATGTCATCTCAGCATATGTAGAAGGGGAGGCTATACAAATACCATATTCTATATATCTATATATCTAAATAAAGTAAAACTGTTAGCAAACTGCTTATCCACTAGAGAGCCTGTGTAATAGAATGTGTAAAAGTAATTTGGCCTGACGTTTCGATCCAAGCAGGATCTTTTTCAGAGGCTAAATGACAAGTTACAGTAACAGAAGGGACAAAAACACGCACAGAATACAGACAGGTTAATGAGCACGGTGAACACAATGAGATACATGTAAGGGAATTAGTAGACAAGGGATGGAGAGAAGAAAGCAACAGGGGAAGAAGAGAGGTAGGGGATAAACAGTGGAGGGACAAAGAGAGGATTAAAGGAAGGGGTAGGGAATAAACTGGAAATAGACAAAGACAGAAAGGTGTGGAGAAAAACATATCTATATACATATCTATATAAAAACATATCTATATACATATCGATACACATATCTATATATCTATCTATTATTGCATAATCTCTTTACCATTCACCCTGAACTGACTTTCCTAAAGCCCTTTAAGTCACAGTCATAGTCCATTATCCCCTGGTGCATCTTTGACTTTATTCTAGATACTAATTATTTACTCACCGACTAAATCTATAAACCGGCCCAGTCTAACCCTAAAAATTTCTCAATCCTGTCCTTCATCTCGTTGGTGTCAAAGCCGATCTTCCACTAATCGAGACTGTTAGTACTCACTGCCCTCTGAGATCGTAGATAAACATTAATGACACATTGTTCACACCCCTAAGGCTACTCTCAATCAGTAATAGATATACACACACACATTTAATTTCCCTCACTCACCAAAAAATAAATGAACAGTCTTCTGGCAAAGAGACTACCGATTTATAAAACGGGTAAAAACATCTGTGAAGGATACACCCATTTCTTACCAGATGAGTTGCCTAGGGCAGCCGTGTCTGAAGCAACCTTCGTCACGGCTGCTGGGTTGTATGTCCAGGACGTTGAGCCAACCTCCACTTTCAAATCGTTGTCGTGGTATATTTGTAGTACTCTTCCAATTTTACCGAGGGTCTAGTACAGAAGTAACAAGAGAAATAACATCATATTGGTGGCAAATACAAGCATGTACATCCTTAATAAGACATTCATAAAACACTACGTAACTACTGTTAAACATCAACGCTTTACAGACTTCATTTTCTTTATGAATATTTAAAAATTCTTAATTGAAAAGAAGATATCCCTGTCAAAATGTCTTAAACTACTTCAAATATTTATATTCTAAGAGTCTACGCCAGCTTATTTATAACGGCCATGTCACATATTTGATTGAGGATGTTACACTTGACAAAAGTAAGTAGAAGAGTTTCTTCATTTGACTCTAAAATTTTCCACAGAAATCATCTTTAAGCAACACTAATCATAACATGATATTAACATTCCCAGTTTGATTTCAGGAACATAAGTTTTTTTGAAAGGAAAAAATTGCAAGTCTGTGATACACCTTCATTAGGTTGACAAATTCTGACTTTTTGAAAAGTCCGACGATATCAGTGTTTGGCAAATAATCATCATATTTTTGACGAGCAGACGAGTATTAGACTAACTGTCTTATAAATTGCATAAATTTTTAGAATGTTAGAATGAATGTGCTCAAATGTTGTAAATGGCAATGCAAAATCTTGCATGAATGCAGATCTAAAAGATTATTTTGGGAAGTCACATGGGTTTAACAAGATTCTAAAAAGCTTGCATCTGAAGTAAGAGCTTAAGCAACTGAGTTAAGATGAAGTGCTGTCTCATGTTACATGTTTAAAGTACAGAAGAATAACCAAAAATCATTTGTCATATACTCTCACTACAAAGTATATAAACAGGGATTAAATATAAATTAGCCCACATCAACCATCACCACACTTCCTGTTGGCATGCTCTGTCCTTACCGGCAGCATAGCTTCAGCCCACTCTCCGTGGCCCCTCTGTAAGCTCTTGATCCTCTCTAGGTCGCTACAGATCTGGACGTAATCACCGACTTGAAACTGAGACACACCCGAGGCGTCCTCCTCGCCTCCCTCTGCACCTGTACTGTCAGGGACTTTAGTGAGTACAGCTGGATTAAAAGTCCATCTACACATGTACAAAAGAGAACAAGGAATTGTAAATATAGTTGATCATTCTTCCCTCTATTGTCATTTAAGATGACACACAGCTATTGTTATGGAAGATACTGAGGGCAGGGAGTACTTAAAAGTCCATCTAAGTAGTAGTAGTTTGCATTCTGTATCGCCGTCTTGAAGACTGTGAACGTTCCCTTACAAAAACAATACTATGGTTTCCTGTGAACAGAAACCTTCCATATACATCTTTACACTTGTATAGCAATTTGCCCAATTTTGCATAGTATTTTGCAATGCGATACCGGGTAAATTACTTTCCCTGGAGGGGATTTTGGTGTGCACGCCCTTATCATCAAACTGGGTCATACTGTGTTATTCAACAAACCTGTCAAGACCCAATATTACTAGTGTTTGCACGGGTTATCCGGGTACCCGGGTACCCGCCCGACGCGATACTACCCGGTTCCTAATTTATTACCCGAATCCTAAGCAAAGTGTGATTTAAAAAAAAAAAAAATTGGCAAACCGAAGGTAAGCCAGATTTCCCATTGACTTAGTGTGGTGTTAGGCTACAATGTGGTCGAAGATAACAGCAATAACGAAGGGGCCCGCTCGACGCGATACTACCCAGTTCCTAATTTATTACCTGAATCATACGCTGTGTGATTGTTTAAAAAAAAAAATTGCAAACCGATGGTTAGGCTGATTTCCCATTGACTTAGTGTGTTGTTAGGCTACCACGTGGTCGAACGTAACAGCAATAACGAAAGTATTCCATGGATGTCTTATAACTGCGTCACAACTCCAGCAAATAAACAGATGGTTAGGCTTAGCTAGATTTCTCATTTACTTAGTGTGGTGTTAGGCTACCATGTGGAAGAAAGTATTATTTATTCATTCGTTTATTTCAAAGAAGGAAAGGCTGACAAGGAATTTTACGCGATGTTTATGGATTATAGACGGGATAACTAAAAAATAGTAATCGCAAGTGGCTTTTTACTAATCGTTTATTCCAAATGCGATCAAATTGCCCGAATCGCGCAATCTCGCGGCTAATGCAAACCCTGGGCCTGCATAATAGATAGTAGTAGTATTAGAAACTGTTTAAGAGCTAAATTGGATATTTATATGGTTTGATCCAATAGACGTGCACGAGCTAGCATAAGCAGCGGCGGCAGTGCGATGTTAGTAGTAATGCTAAATATAATTAAATAATTAATTTATTAACAAGTTAATGAAAGAAACAGAAGCAAATAATAATTATTGAGGGAGGTTTTATACCTTATCTTACACCTACGTATTTGAACATGAAAACATTGTCAGTAGAGAATATAATGCATTTATTACAGCATCCAATATGTAATTTCTTGAAAATCGTGATACACGAGGGTAAACAATTTTTTCCGGGTACCCAGGTACCCGGATACCCGACGGGGAACGGCCGCCGGGTACCCGGTTCCCGATTTTTGAACCCGTGTTAACACTAAATATTACGTAACGATTAAACTGCACACTGTAGCGTGGGTACTGTGGATGACAGAACCTGTGTCACAGTAGAATGGGAGTTTAAATTATCACAAAACTGATAGATGAATTCACATATTTACTTGAACTTGAAGTTAGGTAAGTAAGTTAAAGCAGCATTTTGCATCCTTATCTATGGTTTTTCTCAACCTCACTGATTCCACGATGCCATAACGACGTACATAACTAGCCTATCTATTCAAATCTTACTTCAAATGGTGGCATAAAAGTCGAAAAATTTACAACTTTCAACTTTCTTTTTCTCCAAGATATTTTCCGTTGGGATCCAAATAAACCTTGCCTATCATATGAATATTTAAAAGCTACGAACGTCATTGGCCAATACAACCATGATTGATTTGTGTAGATTGTCTATGGCAGTTGTACCAGGGAGCTGTTAGAGTCCAGCTCGCTGGTTGTACCAAGTTACGAACATGACGTTTTGAATCTATTTTTGGCAACGGCTCATCACTAAACCTGCATCTCTGATTGGTTGAATTCAAACTAGTGGGTTGGGGGAACTGTGTGCGATTAATATTAAATGTGTAATTTGCCGGACGACACTTTTCTCATTATCTGCAAATGTCCTTAATTACTCGCCAATTAAAGCTTTTGGCAGGGAAAAAACTTGGCTAATATCTTAAGTTTGCTGTTTTGTGATTAAATATATGTAAAAAAACTTGATGGACTTGTCAAAAAAATGGAAACGGTGACAAAACGCAAAATGCTGCTTCAAGTTGTGCCAGTAAATATTGCAGCTGTGGACAGGTAACTTCAGCACATTGTTCCCTATAGGCTGTCTACAAATGTCTGTTTTTTTTTTTTTTTCGTACTCGATGGATACTCAAATGTTGCAACACAGGATTGATACATTTAAAAATCTATTTCCCTTCATTTCATTCTCCATCAAAAATAAAGCAATGTGGGAAAGTTTTTATAGTATGACAATACTACAGCAAGTTGACATGGACAATTCAGCTTGTACTGTCGTAAAGAGAGCATTTAGGGCTGTCATCGGGACGACCCAGTATACACCATCTATGGATCAACTGTGGTGATGATAATGCAGTGATATCACACCACAAAAATTCCATCAAAATGTACCATCATTAAACAATATTTAGTGTCAGCACTTATCATAGTTCTTTAAAAGTGCTAAACCAGGTGTACTTACCCCAAACCTAATTTGCATATAAACCTCTGGGCTGGATTTATATATATGCCACAAAGTAATTAATACAAACTACCTCCATCTTGCAAATCTTCGGTTAAAATTGGCTACTTCACTCTACGTATATAGAGGAACATACTTAATGAGCAGACCAGATGGAAAGTACACTAGGGTAATGTGGTTTATATGTCAAAATTACACTGATCTGCTTTTAATAAAATTAAAATAATATTTGTAATATCTTAAATATGTTTATCTTGCCTGTTACCACTCGGGTAAGCAACTACCACATCATGGTCTTCATCAATACCAACAACGGTGCCAGTCACTCCAAGGGTCTGTGGGGGAAAAAATAAAACTAACTTAGATTTTTTTGTATGATGTTGAACAGTCTTAAATTTCCTTTGGGATATACCATGACAAATACACCAAAAATTGTGATTATAAGGTAGGAAACAACTTCAGTGACTGCCACTCCCACAAAGTTATTACAATTTTTGGGGGATATTCATAGAAATATTAAAGAATGGATTAGAGCGATGAAATTTATGCCTAGAAACGTGAGTTGAACCTATCACCTCTGGGTTACAAGCCCAACACTCTACCAACTACTGTAAGCTATCCATCACTTAGTTGGTGGTGATCCCTATATAGCCATTCCTTTGCTGGGGTGCCAGTCAGAAGCCACAGTACCTGGTATACGTTGTAACCAGGGATCACCCCAAGTTTCATTCGATAAAACCCCAGAAAAACGGCAGGGAAGGGAGTTCACTAGTCACTGGTTTGAATCCTGTTCTGACCATACATTTCTTTGTTCTTTCAATTTTTTTTCAGTTTTCCATTATTCATCTCGTTAAATAAAGTAGAAATCAGAACAGGAATCATGACCATTTCTTTCTCCGTAAATTTATACTGGAATAAAGAAGAACCAACATACGGACGAATGGATGAACGGACGAACTGCTGAATGAAGGAATGAACAAAAAACTTGACAGTTGCAAGACCTTAACCTCAGGAGGTGGAGAAATAAAGATAACCCCCCGAAATAATCCATTTTTTTTTCTGACAAATATTTTCCAAACTAAAAGGCATGTGTTTTTCTCTTCATGATCATTCCCACTGCCTGGAGTCATGTCTAGTAGTATCATGTGCAACACATTGTTTGGCAGCCTTTTGTGACAACCAATCACTGAAGTTTACCAGAAAGGCATATCGCAAACCATACGGTAGAAGATATATGCAATACAAAAACCAACGCAACATTTCACCAACCAGCCCAGTTCTTTGCACTTGCTTTTAGACCGTATTAAGTATTGCATATTGTTTTCAATCTAGCGAGAATTGAGGGAAGCCAACCTCGCCTCCATATTCCTCTTCTGAAGTGTGCACAATAATGTACAAGAATTCCAGCTAAGGTTTACACAGATATTTTAGCTGATCCTGAATGAAGCCTTTGGCATGACTATACACTGAAATAGATGTGAGCCTAGCATGTCCTCCAAGATATTAAAATAACACTTGGAAAACTAATGACATTTATACAATCTATTCTTGCTACATGGTAGTAGAACCAATTATAGAAAACTGGTTTATCAAAACTTTGGGGAAATTGTGAGTCACCGACAATCAGCAATTGGCACTCAAGAGTTGTTTTATGATCTAACTGACAGTTAGGAAAACCTCAATCACTGAAAAGAAAGAATTTGCAAACACAGACAATTAGTATACTTCTGAGCAGATACAAACTAAACTGCAAACTATGTAATATCAGTTTACACACACATAATACTCGCTAATATGTCGGTGGTTTACTAGAATAAAGCACCGACATGGTTTGTGAATTTGGGAAACTATGATGCATGACATCTCAGTTCTCTAGCATCCATCAGACAGTGAAGCAGACCTTAACAATTGGAAGAAAGAAACTGCCCGAGGCATGTTAGTAAATTGCTGAACAAACACAAATCGAACTGCAAGATGCATTATTATGTTACCATACCAGCTGTGGAATGGATGGACTAAAACTTACTTCAAACATTCCATCAGTCCAGCCTCCGTGGCCGTGTTGAAGTGATTGGACAATCTCTAGGTCTAAATCTACGTGGACTTTGTCATTAATCTGGAAGGTCCCACTGGCACCTCTACTGCCGGATGTTGGCTCTCCTGTAAGACAATTGAAGGACAAAGTGTGTATCACTGATAACAAGTTTACTATACACTATTGCAACATCACATTCTAACTCTAGAGCGATGGCCGCTGAAATACAAACAATATAAACATTGATAAGGAGCAAATCTTTTACACAACTTTGGCATTATGAATATCCATGTAATAATGTTATAGACTTTACCGTAAATTTACTGCTATGAATTTCAATCTTCACTTTGCCAAGTAACTGACAAACATTTGCATTGAAGTTGGCATTCCAATACTACACACATTGTACTACGAACAAATTATGTAATTAGAGAATTTGAAAGCAATAATGTGCAAATACTCAAAAGTGAATTCACACATGAGGATAGAATGTCATCAGGAATATTTTGTAGTTCAAGAACTGTTTCAGTCAACTGCATCTCAGAGAAAATTTTCCCAGAACTTTTGTAAATGTGAGCAATCATGTGGATAGGTGGAAGTGGAACTGCGTCTTCTATAGCTCAAACAGAATCTGCTGACATTATCAGGCTAAACAGTTCTAGATATTTTGGACTTTATTTCAAATGACCTTTGACACCATTTCACTTTATAAGCTTAGTTTATATTCTTCTTTCAAAGGTATTAACAAGCACTCAACTCCAACAGAAGCAAGATAAAGATGACATGAATATGATTAAGACAGAATCATAAAGAAGCTGGCTTACAACACTTGACCTTTGACCTATAAACAGTCATGCTTAAAGTCTCAGCACTTGTTTGCCAAATTTAAACTTCGACCTTTCCAGCTTACTGCACTAAAAGCTTATTGAAAATGACACCGTTCTATGCAATTTTCATTTCAATATTCATTATTTTTATTGAGTTATCTGTTGTTAAAATTTTGAGCTGATTAAAATTCGCCAGATTTTTTAACAAGTCTGTAGATTCTACAAACTTCAATCAAAATTTGCAAGCCCCACCCAACAGATCATGCTAATCAAATCTCTCTGTTTTGTTTACGACGGTTAGCTTTTCTACATTAAACCCACCTGGTCAGAGTGCATTTAGAATATGAAATATTGAATCTACTTCGGAAGTTTGTTTTCCGAAATTCATCAACAAACAGGTATTGAGACTTTAATCTTTTGTGGAGAACAAAAATGTCACAGGATAGAGACAAGACAAGAGGACATTTGTAAAGCTGTCTGAAAGAGTCAAGAAATAATAGAAACAACTAATACAAAAATTAAAACAGGGTTTAATGTCCCACTTCTGTTATTTTCGACACAAAACTATCTATAAATACAACATTTTGCTCAGTGTGTCCATCAACATTGATTTGAAGTACCGTAACAATATCATATGATTTTGACATACTGTATACTGCGACACAGCTGAGGGTTGCAGTATGGAAACAATGTGAGGCTTTGTGATCTCAACCATGTTCAGATAATCAATATTTCAGATTGTTTTGGTCATATTCGAAACTAGTTGGTCTCAAGCTGTAGATTAGATATGCAAATGCTCCAAATTGTTGCATAAATTGGGAGAACTTTTCAGAAAACATGGAATTATTATGGACTCACATCGACTTAACTAGTAGACAGGCTTCCATATGATACAATGACACTAAAATGTTCGGCTTTGTTTACTTGATGTGCTTAACAACTGTTTGGAGATAGCAAGCTGACACAACCAATCATAGAGTATTGTTTTGGGTTACCTAGCACCATCAAACTGAACATCTCCTAATGAAGAGTTAGACCAGGATAAATTTTGTCAGGCAATGTTTGTTTGTTACATCTAATTAACAATATACATCACACTTACCTAAGACTGGGAGGTGATCTCGATAAAACGTTCCACCCTTGGCATCACTCACCACCTTAAGGTCACTCTGTTAAAACAAGAACAGACCATATGAAGGATGTAACAGATCTGACTACAACAGTACATTATTAGTGTTCTATTCACAGTGTAGTTATTGCCAGGTGACAAAGATATGCTTTGAGTTCCTTCAAGTAAACTCACTTTCAATTTGTTCTTAACAGTGTCATTAATTGCTAAGTATAACAATGCTCAGAAGGTTATTTTCACACCTCTGTGAACTACATAATTATACCTAAAAGACGATTATACAGTTTCATCAATTCATTGTTTCAATATTTGCACAGGTTCATGACTGCTACCTTGCTTCTAATCACTCTCTGTGTTTAGAGTAAATTTGGGGGAAATTGACTTCTTGCTCTACAGTATCTTAGCCACTTTTGATTGGTTTTGAGAGAGCAAGCAACTGACAACTAGAAAGTGATTCTATAAAGTAAGAAAGGGAATAAGAGTGCAGTGCTCTATCAACTGAGGTATCCAACCCAAACCTCAGCCCCCCCACATTTTCAAAGTGGAAATAAACAGTAATGGCAAATAAAGACAATGCCAAAAATGATATCATATGAAAACGTCAGTCTTTAGAATCCGCACTGGGAAGACCAACTATCAGAAAAACCAAGCAATGCAATTAAATAAAGAAGTGAACACATTAACACTTTACACAGAGGTGCCAGAATGTCATATTTGGATTCGCCCACTTTTTTACTCCTTTCAATAATTTTTTTTTTTGATATTTATACTGGTTTCAATAAACATTCAACTTTAACCACATCCCCTTCTTGTCGATAAAATCATATCTTCTTCCATACAGAATAAGAAGTTTTCTATTAAATATGCTTATGATGATGGTGGAATTTGCTTCTCTATAAGAAATAAATTTTGACATTTAATCAAGTAGAATCCATCATTAGCTCTATCCATATGCACCATATACACTGAATGATGATACAGCCACTGCTACAGTATTGTACAACAGCTGTATCCACCACAGCTCAAAGAGTGATTTTCAAGTTTTAGGACTTCACCTACAGTAAAAGACTGCCTTGCAAAGTTTGCATATATATCTACAATGGGTTTACACCTCAAGTCCAGTATGTAAATTAATCAGTCATCCACACTGAACTAATGAAGCATGTGAGGACATATATCTACCCCTAGCAACCGTTTTCTTATCACTCCAACTGCTCAACTCCCTGACTAAACAGTAATTCTACAGGTAAACAAAACTTGGAATAAGTTTGGCTCTGTTCCTTAGAATCTCCCCCCGTTATGAGTTTATAGACAGTTGTAACCGTCATTCTCAGATGAACAGATTTCTTTTTAAGTCTGGCTTTTCCTCATTTATAATTGTGATATTTCTACAATGCCATTCAGATTACTTCACCCCAGGACTTTAAAAAAGCTTCAATATTATTATTATTCAATACAATACCATCCAATCATTATCATAGGCAAGAACCAATGTTGTAGCAAGTCGTCGCTACGGAAACTAGATTTAAAAAATGTAGTGACACAAACAAACTGCCTGTGAACTTGTTCCCCATAGAGACAGACTTAAGTCAAGAAACTTGATGGAATTGACTCGACCCTTAAAATGAAGTGAGTCATAACAACGAAAAGCTAAGCATATCCTCTTAAATCTGGGAATCATCTCAAACAGCTTCAAATAGGTTTACATTATTCAAAGAAACCTATTCCATTTTACCATTCCTTCGTATCCAAGCCTATACAGGTTCTTTGAGCCGTTGTCCCAAATGATGTACGCAGCACTCCTGGGACTGAGGGCGCTCCAGTCCTGTACATCTGCGACCCTCCCTCTTCGTCCGTTACCCCCGTCTTGGTCCTCCCATTCCCAATCAACACCTCTAACAATTCTGGCACCAGGGAAGATCCCCCTCGACATTATCTTTTTACTTTTTCTTCTAGGCTCCATTGCGACTCTGCATAGAAGATAATTGAAATCAATAAATAAAGACATCCTCTAACTAGAGGGTTTAAAAGAAACACATGACATGGTATAGAATGGTAGCTGAGGTCAATGAAAAAGTAATTTGCTCTTAACATCGTCATTATAAATTACCATGATTATATTGGACCCTGCAATCTGGGAAGGGATTTCAAACATTTTATTTCCATAATTAAATGACATTTGTCTGTTTGAATATGCCAAAGGATATAATCGAGCACAGTTTCCACTCCTGTACAGGAGTATTAGATGATATCATGAAATGATGAACAGTTAAAAAAAGGTTTATGATCTGAGACTGACTATTATTACGTATGCTGTATTATAGAGTATTTAATTGGAAGACGCTTCAAACAATGCTTCAAACAATGCTTCAAAGACAGCACTTTGGAATAAGAAGTTTGCATTGTAGTTCTTCCAATTCTTGGAAACACAGTATGCTAGCATGGTACATTTTAGTGATCACAATCTCACATGTTGTGTAGCAATTCTCAGAATTGGTCATAAACCACCACAACTACTAAGGATCATGTGAACAACAAACTGCAAGATTGTAAATTACAATTGCATAACACCTAGTGTAATGCACCTAGTGCAATGCATTACACCTAGACTCCTAGTATAGAACTTAATGTACTTTGCATAGCAGTTTTCACATGATATACAACAAATCCTCCCGAGAGACGAGCTTGTAGGATGCAACCATTCATTAGCCTGAAAAAGTAATCTAGAAATCTTACAGAGGATCAGATTATTATGTGATGATCAATGAAACTGTAGTGAACTTGATGTTCTGATTGGTTAAAGGCATTCAAGACTCGTGCACAAAGAAATGTCTCATGCTGGTAATCTGACCTAGTTTCGAATGAGGTGCAACAGAAGTGTTAGACACCACCATCGATGAAAATACACACACAGCTTGCTACCATCGGTAATTAGACACTAGTGTACAGCCAATACATGCAGCTACGATCAATACCCACAACAGTGTACATAGCAGCGATGGACATCTCAGGTCTAGATAAAGATAACAAGGTATCACGTTTCACTCCTGTCTGCATTTTGTAGCGACAAGAAAAAAACTTCACTTGCAAGCAACAGAAACTTAACTTTTTCAGATGGCGGCACACGGTTTGGGGCGAGTCTTCAATGCCTTTAAATGAACTAAAGTTCACTAACAAGAACACAGAGTCTGCTACGGTACTGTACTTTCCCATTCTTGTGTCAAACCTATAATTATTAAAGACATAGACAGTACTGTACAGTCAGCCAGTCAATTCTCTACCATTGTATTCCACACACAGTGTACTGTACCTTTCACTGTTTGGGGTGGTGATGCGATAGAAACGATGTCTCAGGTGATGCTTGTCTCCATGGTAACAAATGGAACACAAGTCATAGTTTGGGCATTCCGCACATTTCCATCTGATTCCGTAAATGGGTTGCATTCTGCAGAAGTCACACATAGTCCCATCATGCTTAATACCTACAGTACCAAGAAAGAAATCATTTATGAAACATTATATCAAGTGTGAAAACACATTACCAACAATTAAAATCCAACCCCTCCTAAATTAGCATGACAATTGGCGATCACTAAAAGTTAATTTTTTTGTAATTACTAAATTTGCATCATGATCTAAAACAGAGGGTAGTCATGAAATTGATCTTATAGGCCACAGTGAAATTCTGTATCCAATCTGCAAAGTGCTAACAATGTTATCCAAACAGATCAAATATTGCTGCAATCAAATACTTTAGACCTTGGTCCCCTATACAGTAGGCCTACTTTAAAACATGCCATTCTGTTAACTTCAAATGGTTTACATCTAGTCTTCAAATGATACATGTATAGTAATTTCAATATCAAAAATGCATGAAATTCTCTAGAACTGAGGATTTTACCACTCGTTTATGAAACAGAAATCACAGACGCATGCATCCTTGTTTAAATGTCTCTTTTTATTTTTGTGCTTGCGTATCCAGCCTGGTTGGCCCAAACGTCATTGAAAACTCCATAAAATTATGCCATTCTGGTCTTGGTAGAGGCCTGTGTGTTTCGCAAACAGCACAAGCCTCAAAAACATATGTTTTGTATACAATGAACCTTACATTACTTATATCCAATTATGTTTTCATGCAAATGTTCATAGGATATGGAATTTGATGTGTCTTCTCAACAGATATTGCCCAATTCAAAATGCCAGGAAATAGGCCTATTTATCAACTGCACATTCTTTTTGTTGCGTGATATTAATGGTGGTAAGGATATCTACATCATGTATTCATGAGATTCTGACATTTTAACGGAAAAATGTGATCAGTGGTCAATACTTTGTTTAAAAAGGACCCTACGAAATTGGTACCACTAGCATACTATTAATAAGTTAGGCTGGGCCTACTGTAGTGTAACTCGTTAGTGTAGCTTCTGTCAGTGCAACAGTAAATAAGTGTTAGGACAATCAATAACAAACAAAAGAACAAATTACAGCTCTGTGAGTTAGACTTAGGAAAAGCTCTTTATTATTAACCTGTAGGGGCACTGTCGAGAATCCTCAAGTCATAAAATCCTGCACAACGGTAGTTGGCAGCAGTGCCATTGGCCCACACAACAACTACTTCTTCGGGTGACTCAAAACTTCGCACTGTACCGACATGGCCTTCACCACCGTCTTGTTTACCCCATTTCCAGTCGGGTCCTCGTACAACTTTTGCACCAACACCCTCCATTATGTGTCTGCCAGTTCTGTTGGCAGCAGCAGCACCAGTCCTGTTTGGCATATCTTTTGAGTGAAAAGGAGAAAACTGTTCCCAACCTTCACGAGCTTGTGTAGCCACGAAGAGAGACAGATAGACAGCATTTGCCTAGCGTATTACTCAGGCTGTAAATTTGAATAGGCGACTTCAAGCAAGTTCAAATAAAGGCGACCAAGGTCAAGCAAACAATGCAAATCCGCGACATTGCTGGCAGGTATGTAAATTGTGTCTGTCAACTAGAGAAAGTTATCGAATGTTAACTACATTTATAAAGATAATATAAAACTAAGTCAGATTGAGTTGTAATTGCAAATGGGGTTACATATCATTGATAATTCAGTTTTTATTCGCTTTTGGACATGACGAAGCTTCGTAAGTCACATTCTTCAGACGGTAGCACAATCATGCAATACCGACTACAACTGTCAGTAGCTGTGGTTTTGAGGTATGCGTGCTAAAAGCATGCTATGAATACCGTACATATCGATAGAAGCATTACGACTACTGATAATCTGATGGTCATTTTCATTTTGAAATTCCTACAGGAATGGCGAGGGATTCATTGAGGCAAATTTGATATCGGAGAAGAAAGATTATTCCACGAAATTCGGGACTCTCGTGGTAGTGAACGGCATGTACTGGGAACATATAGGTTTACATGGGTGGGTTTAAACGGATATCACTGATGTTGGCATAGTTCTCAATGACTATGTGGAAACGTTGCCTGTCTGCACCGCATTTCAGAAAGGGAATTTGACCCGAGCGATAAGGTTCTCAGACGTGACGGAGGGTGTGTGATGGGGTAAGGGTTCACTTTTACTGGCTGGTATTGCAAGGCGACAAATCTCGTAAAGGTCCACGGGCGGAAGCTCCCGAAAGGAGTATTGTTCCCTCGTAAACCATCATGGCATAAGGAATTACTCTGGTATTTCTTTGGGACATATTTCATGTCGATACAGTTTGAGATATGGGTGTTACTAAAACGAATGACAATTGCGTTACACATAACGAATGACAATATGTTGTACACACTAAAAATTTGCGTTGACTAAAACGAATGACAGTGAATGACAGCACAGACATTTGCTTCAACCGGATATCACAGTTCAGACTTCGTGGGTATTTACCTCCATTGTAACCCGTGGTTCGTCCGCCCTCTATTTAGGTTAAAGTAATAGCCCCCTAACCCAGAAGAAATAAAGACTCAAAACCCAAGTTATTAAATTGTCCCAACACGTACTGAATTTATACGGTCAGGGTAATCGATTATTGAGACGGGAGAGATCAATTCCCCCGTTTGAATACGGTGTGGTATACACTTAAAGGCTTAATATGATAATGCTTAAACAACGTAACAATGAATGTTACCCCACAGTAGTGAGATAAACCCCCTTCTAGATTAATACACTTAAATACTTAATACTGTACTGCTTAATATAATAACAATGAATGCTACCCCACCGTAGCGAGATAAACCCCCGTCTAGATTAATACACCCCCCGTTGCATGCACTTATCCCCAGCTAGAATATACAAATTTCCCCTAATTAATATTGCGCGCTAACTGATCAGTTCGCGGACATCACAGGCTCAGGCGAAGTTCCTGCGACCCTCAAGTATGGAGCACCGGTCCTCAACACCAGTCTGGAGAGCTGCCAAGTAATCTGCTACAGAAGGTTTCAAGATAAAACCACAAAACACCAGCTGACAAAGGGAACTGATCAAACTATGCCTTACAGAGGATAGCAAGGCTAACAAGGCTGCACGGGTAAAGATGGCTACCAGGCAACAAAAACCTAGACATGTGCAGTGGCAGAATATAACAGTAAACCCTCTAATTAATTCTATACAGCGCCACCAATTATTAAAGTAACACATCACTTTCAAAGGGTTACATTCTCCCCTCCCTAAATCTGCCATGTCCTCAGGGCAACTAAAGATATAACTATACAGTGGTCTCCATTTGAATCATGAAGGAATGACTATAACTGGGAACACCCAAAGCTGGATATGTGAATCTGGCTAACTTTTTCGAAATTCTCTTTGACGTTCGCACCTGCTGCCTGAGGTCATCGGATTCCTCAGACTCCCCTCCCAAATCAGCAGCTACAGCTAGTGGAGACTCCTGTTCTCCATCTGCAGTTTCCGGCTGAGGGGACTGGTCTTCAGTCATTTCTCCTGCCAAACTATTTTGTAATTTGGCGTCATTCTCTTCACTAGTACTATTGTCCAGCTGCTCTTCCTCTTTACTTTTGGGATCATTTTTCCCAATAATATCCGGCGGAGCTTCTGGTTGTAACTGCGCAGAGGCAGATTCAGGAGGATGAACTTCATCCATAGGTTGTACATCATCAGTTCCATTTTGGTTTTCCAAGCCTTTAGGTTCCGTTTTCGTCCGGAGCAATTCAGATGACTCTTCATCGTGCAGGTCTTTATCTGCTGTGGTGACGTCATTCTGCCTAGGGAGAACATCTTCAGTGTCTCCACTGATCAAGTCATCTGTTACCTGACATGGCCTTTTAGCTGCACCTGGTACAAATGGAAGGATTTCAGGATTAAGCGTGAATCTTGCTCTCTCAGAGGTTCCTTTAAGGAGTGGCATCTGGGGTTTAGGAACTACAGATACAGGCCTCTCATTGGTTAGCACACACTCAGTTTCGTCTACACTCTCCACTTCATCACCAGAATCGTCAGCTCCTTCGGTCCTACCTTTGCGGTCCGCTTTTTTCTTTGTAATGGTAGTCTTACCTCGTTCAGAGAATCCTCGTTGGGAAGCAGCCAAGCCCTCCATATTACTCTCTGCATCTCTGATTGGTAACAAGTGATTCCTGTGATAGGTTTTAATTTTTCCACCATTCTTAGGCTGGAGTCTATACACTGGGCTGTCTGACATCTGGCTGATAATCACCCAGGGAGTAGGATTCCATCGATCTTTCAGTTTAGCAGGTCCTCTTTGTCCCAAATTCCTAACTAACACCAAGTCTCCAGAGGCCAATTTGTTTTCTCGAACTTTAGCATCATACCTCCCTTTGTTTGCAGCACCAGATTTACTAGAGTTCTTGTGGGCAATGTCGAAGGCATTACATAGTTGATCCTTCAATTCAGCCACATACTGAGTATGGCTCCTGGAAGCATCTGTACTCCAAGGATTCACACCAAATTTCACGTCAGCCGGTAATTTAGCTTCCCTTCCGAACATTAGCATATAAGGTGAGAAACCTGTGCTGTCATTGGTAGAGCAGTTATAAGCATGTACTAGAACTGCTAAGTGCTGACTCCATTTCTCTTTCTGATCTGCCTCTAACGTCCCTAACATGTTGAGTAGAGTTCTGTTGAATCGCTCTGGTTGGGGGTCACCTTGGGGATGGTAGGGGCTGGTGCGGGACTTCTTGACTCCTAACAATCTAGTCAACTCCTGGATTATCTTGGATTCAAAATCCCTCCCCTGATCTGTGTGCAATCGCTCAGGAAGGCCATAGTGCACAAAATATTTTTCCCACAAGATCCTAGCCACCGTAATAGCCTTTTGATTCTTCGTTGGAAAGGCTTGCGCATATCGGGTGAAGTGGTCAGTAACCACCAATATTGACTTATATCCAAATTTGTCTTCTTCCAAAGACAGAAAATCCATGCAGCAAAGCTCCAGGGGTCTAGTAGTCTTGATGGTCTTCAATGGTGCAGCTGGGGGTGGAAGACTCTTCCGTGCCACACATCTCCTACAGTTGGACACCCAGGAGTGTATATCGGATGCCATACGAGGCCAGTAAAATCTGGATCGTACAAAAGCAGTCGTCCTATCTACACCTAAATGACCTTGATCATCGTGGAGGGCAGTTAAAATTTCCCGCCTTAGAGATTTTGGTAACACTATCTGGGTAACAGAGAGCCCTAGTTTTGAGTTCATCGTCTCCCTATACAATATATTATCTTTAATCTTCAGCTGGTCGAAGGTTCTTAACATGACTTTCACTTCATCAGTTTCTTGCACTCGATTTGATGGTTTCTGCTTTTTCTGAACATAGTCCATCATATTCCGAATATCTATGTCCTGCCTCTGAATCTCTGCCCAGTCCACATGACCTCCAATAGTGTTTTCAGTGGGCTGAACATACACATCGGGAATTGCCTCAGCTGACATCGCCAGTGATACCACAAGAGGGTGAACGTCACCACTATGACCAGTGTCAAAGTCCTCCTTACCAATACCTGGTATAACTTCTATTCCTACTGCACAGGCAATAGCCTGCAAGGTCTCCAGGGTAACTAGGCCTCCTTCTGACCCACTATCGTACCTTTTCCCTCTCAACTTCTGCTTGAGCAGTTCTTGTTCCTTCACATCATTGTAGAGCCCGCCCCCATTTGGTCTACGAGACAAAGCATCGGCATCTATGTTCTTCTTTCCGGATCTATAGTGAATAGTAATATCATAATTAGTTATATCCGCTAGCCATCTCTGGCCGGTGGCATCTAGCTTAGCTGACGTAAGCACATACGTCAACGGGTTATTATCCGTCATTACCTTGGTTCCCCTAGCTCGATATAGATAGTCTCTAAATTTCTCACACACCACCCATTTCAGACCCAGAAACTCTAATTTATGGGCTGGATAATTCCTCTCAGATGGGGTCAAACTTCGGCTAGCATAGGCCACTGGATGTAGTCGGCCGTCAACTTCTTGGTATAAGACTCCTCCTAAGCCCTCTCTACTGGCATCAGTGTGAACTACAAAAGGTTTTGAGAAGTCAGCAAACACCAACACTGGAGCGGAGCACAGTTGATCCTTCAGGCTCTGGAATGCCAGTTCACACGCATGAGTCCAGTCGTTCCCAAAGGGTCGGGTTGGAGACACAATAGGGGTTTTAGATTTTGCGCCCTTCTTCCGTGCACAGTCACCCCCTGCAGTCAGTCTGTGTAAAGGGTAGGCAATCTGTGAGTAGCCTGACACAAATCTTCGATAAAATCCTGCAAAGCCAAGAAATGATCTTAACTCTCTGACATTTGTCGGGCGAGGCCAACTCTTTAATGCTTCCAACTTATCTGGGTCTGTTTCAACTCCCTTTTCTGATATTATGTGCCCAAGATACTTCACGCTCCGACAACCAAACTGACACTTATCTGGAGAAATCTTGAGTCCAAACTCAGCCAATCTGTCTAGTACCTTGACTAACCTGTCCTCCATTTCCTCCAGGGATTTTGCAAATACAATGATATCATCCATATACACTAAAGCCTCAGTCAGATTCAAACCAGCCATGCACCGTTCCATTAGCCTCTGAAACGTGGCCGGTGCCCCTTTTATGCCTTGGGGCAGTCTGCGGAATTCATAGAAACCCAAAGGACAGATGAACGCAGTTTTCTCTTGATCATCCTTTTTCATAGGTATTTGGTAATATCCTGATTTCAGGTCAATAACTGAAAACCACTTGCATCCGCTCATGCAGTCCAGAGCTTCCTGCACCAATGGGACAGCATACTGATCCGGAAGGGTCCTGGCATTCAATTTCCTGTAATCCACGCACAGGCGTATATCCCCATTTTTCTTTCGAACAATCACTATGGGTGATGCATATTGACTTCTGGACTCCTGGATGATTTTACTATCCAGCAACTGATGAAGGTGTGCCCGTAAATCATTTAAGTCGGACAATGCAAGTCGTCTGGATCTCTCTCTGAAAGGTCGTTCATCATTTAGTTTTATTTCATGTTCCACCTGCTTAGTTTCACCGAAATCCCACTCTCCCATTGAAAACACCTTTCTTCTAGCAACAAAGGACTGGATTAACCGTTCCTTCCATTCAGGGCTAACGGGACCCCAGCGGAATGGAAGCCTCTTAAACTCTTCAGTAACGTCAGGGTTGCTGGTGACATCCACTGTACTTAGGTTGCAACTTACTTGAGCTGTTTGCATGTCATCAGGCCGGGTACATAACTGTGGCACCACCACCTCAGCAATGATAGTTCCAGGTCTCAATGCAATGTCCTTCTCTCCTTGGTTCCAAATACTGATTTGAACTTTGCAGAATGTGGCACCAGGTAGCTGTCTCACATGAGGGGTCATACCTAAATTTGGAGGAAGTCCTTTCTCCGGGGCATCTACTAGTACAAGCTGATTTGACATGCACCGTGAGTGCATCACACCAGTCACTTCTAACATCTTACCAGCCGGGATACAAATGTTCTCATTTTTCTTTGTACGCACAGATCCAACTCGCCCATCAGGTCCCAGTTTTTCCAATTCGTCTAGGGACACATAAATCATACGGCAGGTGGTTGAAATATCTAAGTCTTGCAGATAACTTTTTCCACCAATCTGTCTACAGGCCTCGTGGCACTGCTTAAAAACACCAGAGTTAGTCCCAATGATGAGAGGGCAGGTGGCTGAATCTCGTCCATCTGGAACAACAATGGCTAGAGTGTTAAATGATTTGGCTGTTCCACAAAACTTGGAAGGGAATTGTATCTCTATCTCACTATATCCTAAATAGGGAATAGTTCCGTCCCCACCATGCCTGATCACCAAATCCTCCAAAGGATACATCTCTCGGCTTAAGCTCTTAAAGAAACCTTCAGATATTAAGGTTACCTGGGACCCACTGTCAATTAGGCAACTGATAGGTTGTTTATCCACAAAGCAATCCTGCCTATTTGCTTTTCCCACTAGCCCAGGGGGAATGTTAGAATGGTGAACATTTTTGGTTGGTTCAGATGAGAGGCAATCTACGTATTGGACCCCTGAGTGCCTCTGCCCATGGATCCTTGTGGGTTTCCCTGACCCAGCACGAATTGGATCAGTTTTCTGTTTACCGTCTGGATATCGGGGTCAAAGCGGCATGTCCGGCTGATATGCCCAGTACGGCCACAGTTAAAGCAAAAATTAGGGCTCTGGTTCCTGTTATTTCCAGAGGTCCACTGTCTGTATTCCCGGGGAGCTTCTTCTGACTCTGGCTCCACAACCTTTGGGGAACCCGATACCTTGAGGGCACGAACTTCTGCTTCAAGTCGTTCAAGACGGTCACTAGCTTTTAGATCATTCATTTCCTTCTTTGGTTTTTCCTCACTAGTTGTTGTGATGCTAGCTGCGGTGACACCCACTGGTTTTCTCTGGGTCTTGTTGTTTCTAGACTGTCGCTGTTGGGACTTGCAATCTTGCTCCTCTTCATACCTCCTTAGCATACTCAGCAGAGATATGAAACCTGGGGGGTCGGTGAGCCTGTCTCGTAGTTGGAGGGTTGTGATGAGCAGATCGTCAAATAAGAGCCCTCTGATAAATTGTCGAAGTCTGATGCGGTTGACATCTCCGTGAACCAATCCTCCCTTTCTTAAAACATGCCTAATCGCACTCTGCAAACGAGAAAGATATGCTGAGGGTTTCTCTTCATTGTTCTGCTTCATGCTATGGTATTTGATTAGCAGTTCTTCTCCACTCTCGGTTGTTCCAAATACTGCCTCCAGGGCGGCAAGGTAGTCCTCGGAAGTCGCAGATGGGAGATCCTGTTTTAGGTCTGAAATAATCTGGGATGCTGGGGGACGTAATGATTCCCTGATCCTCTTACGTTTCTCAATTTCTGACACCCCAGTCCATTCGGCCATGAGACCCTCCACCTGCTCTACCCACGAGCTCCATTCCTCTTCATCTCTGGACAGATTGTCTTTCCCAGAAAAGAACTTGAGGCGTCGGTAGGAAGATGCGAGAGTGTACTGCAACTCTGTCACAGGAGTGGTATTGTTGTCTCGGTAGCCTAGTTCACTCACCATCATTCGCTCTGTTGAATCTGTTGACTGTAGGCTTTCACCCAGGGGTATAATTTTGAACCACAGCTGTTCCTTCGCAACCCTAATGGTTGCATGTTTTCCAAATTCTTGGTCACCTATATCCATCTCATACTCGCAAAGAACAAGAGTCTCTGTCCTCCCCCCTCGGGTTACCTCTTTACGACTAATCCCCACCAGACCCCTAGGGAGACCTCTGGCTAGACTTTCAAGTAACGCTCTAGTGGTAGATTGAGTATGCCTAGCTGTGAGCAATATTGCCCGTGACTCAGCCACATCTTCCTTTTTACACCACTCCCTCCCTATAGTGATCACTTCAGATTCACTTTCTAGTGAAGCAGCATATGGCCTGGCCATACTTACCGGACAGCTCTCCAACTGGTGGTACCTTAATCGTTAGTAAAAAATATAGTGCAGCAAATATAAATAACAAACAAGGGAACCACACTCCCGTCTCATAGAACACTAAGATGCTTCACTAAACTCTTGCTAAGTTTTTTTTTCAAGAGAAGTGTGTTCCCGGATAGGCCCCCAAATGTAACCCGTGGTTCGTCCGCCCTCTATTTAGGTTAAAGTAATAGCCCCCTAACCCAGAAGAAATAAAGACTCAAAACCCAAGTTATTAAATTGTCCCAACACGTACTGAATTTATACGGTCAGGGTAATCGATTATTGAGACGGGAGAGATCAATTCCCCCGTTTGAATACGGTGTGGTATACACTTAAAGGCTTAATATGATAATGCTTAAACAACGTAACAATGAATGTTACCCCACAGTAGTGAGATAAACCCCCTTCTAGATTAATACACTTAAATACTTAATACTGTACTGCTTAATATAATAACAATGAATGCTACCCCACCGTAGCGAGATAAACCCCCGTCTAGATTAATACACCCCCCGTTGCATGCACTTATCCCCAGCTAGAATATACAAATTTCCCCTAATTAATATTGCGCGCTAACTGATCAGTTCGCGGACATCACAGGCTCAGGCGAAGTTCCTGCGACCCTCAAGTATGGAGCACCGGTCCTCAACACCAGTCTGGAGAGCTGCCAAGTAATCTGCTACAGAAGGTTTCAAGATAAAACCACAAAACACCAGCTGACAAAGGGAACTGATCAAACTATGCCTTACAGAGGATAGCAAGGCTAACAAGGCTGCACGGGTAAAGATGGCTACCAGGCAACAAAAACCTAGACATGTGCAGTGGCAGAATATAACAGTAAACCCTCTAATTAATTCTATACAGCGCCACCAATTATTAAAGTAACACATCACTTTCAAAGGGTTACACCATGATTAAAGCCACGCAAACCGAGTGGACGCGATGTGCGTGGCTTACATATCTAGTAAAGTACGGACAAGATACAAATGCACCTTATAGTAAGCGAAATTGTAAGTCTGATTTTAAAAAGTGAATTTATCGTCATTTATTCGATAGTAATTGTTAGAAACGCGAAGTGCGTGGTTTCTATCCGTAAATTACACGTAAACCCTGCAACCACGTAACATGCGATTTTCCTCAAATCATTTTTGCGCAGAAAACCAATAACCGCATTTACTCCACTCCGTTAATCATTCTATCTCCACTCACCACCGTCCTTCGTGGTCCTTCGTTGTCATTCGTTGTCATTCGCTTTCATTCGCTGTCATTCGCGAATGATAATTAACCCTGTACAAAGTCTATTGTCATTCGGTCATTCGCTGTCATTCGTTTTAGTTTGTCCTTGAGATATTTCTGAATCACTTCTATCAGGGATGTCACTATATAGGGGAGGGTGGGCACTGGGCGTATAGCAATCACCACAAGTTATTTCGGTCTGGGCAATATGTTTCAATCCGGGCTGTTGGGTAAACTGATGGTCTCTCGGTTTAATTCGTCGGTAAGGATTAAGTTACCAGTGGGCCTACTTAACGAGTACCGTAAGTAGGCTTCATAATACAATGATCCAAAGTTGCGAAAATAATATACAATTTTACCAAAGATGGTCAATCTTATGTAGAAAAAGATATCGACCATTTATCCGCTCTCAGGTCGTCTTCAAATCATCACCGGTAGTTTACATGCAAGGGTGGGGGGATCGAGGGGGGAGCATTCACTTACGCGACAGATTTTCGTCACTGGCACTCGACCCCGCTGGCCGTACGGTGTTGCAGACAGTGTATATTCAAAAAATGAACAGGGCCAACTTATTCCGGTTTCAATAAACACGTGTTCGTGTAGACAATTTTAGACAGTTGCTTAGCCTGAAATGTCAAAATGCGAGGGGTGAAAACCTGTGCTAATGGGCCGTTCAGCAGAAGAATCTCATGTTTGCATATGCTATCATGGTGCTACAACCACGATATAGGCTACGTAGGTAGTCTCGAATTTTGAAGTTTCACCTGGAAAACCTTTGACGTTTCATCTGGAACGAATGTCGATATGTTATCTCAAAATTTCGATGTTCGATTTATTCCAAAATTCTATGTTTTATCTCGAAGTTTTGACATGACTTATCTGAGCTTTTTCACGTTTTATCCCAAATTTTCAACATACTATCTTGTAATGTTAGCAGGGGCGTATCCAGGGGGGCGCAACAGGCGCCCCCCCCCCCTATTGGCCGTCACCAAAAAAAAAAAAGTTTAGCAACAAAAAAAAAAAAAAATTGACGACCTTTATGTGAGATGTCGGTGATCGCTCAACCCCCCCCCCTCCCGTATGCTTTATTTTTTGTTTGCCAAAAAAAGGTTCTGGCGAAGTTCGGCGGCATAATAGTTTTAGAAACATAGATGGTAATTGTGTTTGTATTATCACTATAAACACTAAATGACATGCCAGCCATACTAAATTGTGCATTTTGTGTCCATATTTACTGGAAATGTTGCTTATTATTAAGGTCGAAAAATGGATCACATATGGCCATGGGCGGCGATCCTGGGTGGAGGGGGGATATATCCCCCCATGAAAATGGGTGGAGGGGATGTAATGCACCATATCCCCCCCCCCCCCACCAAATGCCAGGGATAAGAATATTTTCATGCCTACATTTATGCATCTTCGTTAATGTACGGCTCTTTTTTAGCTTCATTTCTCGCCTACCATAAACGCAGTGCGATCTTTTCAAATAAAGCGTCTTTATAAAGCAAAAATAGTTGACTGTAGGCTTCATTGGCCCTATAACAACAAAATGTATTATTGCGCCCACGGTATTGATATAGTACATATATGCACCCTCATAGTATTCATATAGGCCCTATAGTAGGCCTACACACGTACATGTTCCCTCGAACAGCTGAGAATCTCATGTAAACAGGGTAATGCTTAATACACGTTTCACCTGGATGCCCTAGCAATCGGTACCTAGGAATGTAACTATGTGTAATTGTGTATTGCATGTGTATAGGCCTATAATAGCCTGCATGAGGCCATTTTCTTCATCGAATAATATAACAGAGCTCTCGAACATTCTAACGTTGCGCCTGAAACAAGATTGACAGGGGCAATTTTCCCAAAATAACCCCCGAAATTTAAAAAAAAAGTATTTTGGATCCTGATTATGAGATATTTCGGACATGACATCCCTATTTTAAAGTTGGGTATATGCCGCTTGGAAACCTCGGGAAGTGCCGTTTCCGGCCATCTAGAGGGTTTGTTAATCCCAAAATTTTCTTGTACGCTTCGCGCCAACCCATGGTGGCGCTACGCTTAGATAGTCAACAAGGTCATATCCCCCCCCCCCCCCCACTCGGAAGTACGGATCGCCGCCCATGCATATGACACCATTTTGCATTTCAGCCCTTCTTTGAAAGCAAAAATTGTACACCCCCTCCCCTTAGACCCATCCCCCAGGACGGCGATCATTCATGCCTGGCGCCCCCCCCCCCCTATTGGAAAATCCTGGATACACCCCTGTGTTAGGATGTTTACACTTTTAAACTGTGATGTTTTATCATATAATTGCGACGTTATATTTCGACGGGCCAGCGTTGTATATATGTCGAAACTTCGATGTTGTAAGTAAACTTTCAACTTTTTACAAAGAAATTTGGAGTTTTATATCGAATTTTCAAGATATTGTCTCGAAATTTTGACATTTAATCTCGACATATCGACTGTCACATTTGATCTCAAAAATATTCATTTTTAACATTGACATTTATGCGAAATTTCGATGGAATTATGAGGGTAAGCATGCAAGAGTTGATTGTTCATGCGTTCAGGGGTGGATCCAGGGTGTGTGGGTGGTGTAAATCTACCCCTCCCCCACTTCATCCTCACACAGCAATTTTTAGGACGACCTAATGTATAGCCTAAATATACCTCAGAATGTACTATTTTGTGCCTCATTTTGTAAATGGGGTAGGTAACTCCAGCCCCCTACAATTGAGCTGGCTTTATCATCCTCGAGGCCACACTCCCTCCTTTTAGAATTCTGGATCCGCCTTTGGTTGTTGTGGTGACCCCCCACCTCTCCTATACACTTTAGAAAGCAACACACATTTAAAGGCAGAACCATGTGTGCAGACTTATTGTACAGCTTAAATATAACTCAGAATGGACCATTTGACGTCTAAATCTGTGTTGCTGGGTGCGGGTTCCAAACTCACCAATGAAAGAGTGTCGGCTTCAACGACATCAGAGCCATGCCCTTCCTTGTTAACAATCTAACATCCGTCCCAGTTTGTTCATAGCACTTCCAATTTCTATAACTATTTGAATGGCTAAATTCATTTGTTATTTAAAGCCCAAGAAAGTACTTAAAACTTGTAAATAACAGCATAGTTCTGGGGTGGTTATATCCTAAACCAGGTATTGCACTAAACCGCAACACAGACTGATTTTATAAAACGAGGTAAGGCCAATGAATAATAAAACAATCACATTATAATTGAACTATTCGACCCAAGTAATGTATCATATATGGTTTAATAAGAATTCAAAATATCACGGACCAAGCAACTGATTTAATATTTATTTTATTTAGTTCTTCTCGGTGCCTTATATAATTTATCAGATGGTAGGTATGATAAGGTATTCCATCACTACAATACATGTGTTAGAAAAAAATTCAAGACAAGTATAAACAGATGGTAACAAGAACAAAAGGAAATGGAAGGGAAATATTTCAAAATTTAGCGATGCAAAATGTTAAAGGATGTGAAATCTACCACACTTACAAAACATAAAACACTCATTATCATGGATGGCATACCCCCTCATCATGGTGTCACTCCTTGTAATACAGTTACATTATAGCAGAGGTTCCCTAACTGGGATGTATGAACCTCAGGGGGTGCGTGAGTCCATCCCAGGGGTTCGTGAGACGTTTCTGAAAGTCAAAACTAGAGTACTTTTTGTTGAACTAAAATCTGATATATCATATTATAATTTATTAATGTACAAAAATTGTACCTATCGATAAACTCTACAATATTGCACTATGAACTTGATTTTTTACGAAACACTGTTATGCGTGTTATAGTCTAATAATGACTCAGATCGCGTCTCGAAAAGTTGGGGTTCGTGGACACTGAACTCTGATATCCACAGGGGGTCGTGGAGGGAAAAAGTTAGGGAAACCCTGCATTATAGTCTAATCAAGTAGGTTATGTCTGCGTTAACCTGTTTTAAACAAAGGCTATACATGAAAACGTCTTTATTTCAAGAAACTAAAACAATCGAGTAAAATATCATTCTTTGACTATACACAACTTAATATGACTAGTGTAGTAGAGTGTGACCAAAGTCTGCACTATAGCCTATAGGCCTGGCTGAACAGGAAGGCTAAATATGTAGTGATGCTAATTACCATACATACAAACTATCGTTTGTTCCTACCAGTTGAAATGACCTTAAAAGTGTTACTGTATAGATGTAAAATTCGGTCTACCGAACATGTTTGACACTTGCTGATGTTTTAGACGAGATTTAACATAGCCTAATGTCAGAATATTGGCTCTGTTAACTATGATGATCTCCAATGAGAAATGATAACCATCGTGGAAGTCAAGGAGTAGTGGTACAATTCCTCCCCGATTGAATGTGTAAACAATTCCCCGAAAGAACTTTTTTATCCCGAATCACGATGAAGGTGGAGATACCCCCCCCCCCCCACCCGGTGCACTATACTTCCGGGCGCCAATAGATCACAGATGATTTTAATTACTTTTCGTAACTTGTACCTCCCTAATGATCATATATGTACCCTCGGAGTACAAATTACAGCAAACCGGGCGATCGTGAATCTACCTATTTGGGTGACCGTCAGACGAGAATGCTTATTATCTCGACCTCTGGAAGAATTAGGCAACAAAGGTCATGATATTCCAGACAAAACGAAAGATTTTTGCACTGACCCAACGAACATTAATTTCTACACGGGTGATACACTACCCCCCACCCTCCACCCTACCCCACTCCTTTCCATGCTAACATCCCTTGGCTTATAGTCGAGAATATTCAGATCATCAAAACTTTTCATAGGAGAAGAGCTATCACAGAAATGCCTTTAGTTTATTATTTTCTGATGGAGGATGGAACATTCATTGTCCACATCATTCTAAAGAGCCTACAGAGGATACCCCACGGGAGACATTGTGTACAAATGAATTTGCGATGCAGTGTGTTTTACAAGCGGTTGGGCACCGGCAACTTGCAACTCGTAAAAAATCGTGACTGCTGAAAATTGTTGTAATATTAATAATAATAATAATTTGGGGATTTATAAAGCGCAGATATATCCACCGATAACGATGCTCAAGGCGCATCACAATATTACCCTGGTCAACGATAACCTGTCAAACTTAGAGACAATCCCTCCACATGGCAGCAGCTTAACAGCGCCCAGCTGACAGTTTTATATCACAGGTCCCTCCCCCCCCCCCATTTATACACCTGGGTGAAGAGAGGCAATGGAGATAAAGTGCCTTGCCCAAGGACACAACACAACGCAATGATTTGGCCAAGACTCGCACCTGCAATCCTTAGAACACAAGTCCACTTGACCACAACGAATCGATTATTTCCGATTTCCAAGAAGAAGTAGTGCTTGAATAATGGACTGGTCCCTGCGAACGTTTTGGTCACATTTAGCTTTCATATTGGTTGGGAGTATTGCTTTGCTTTGTCTCATGTGGAGGCGTAGAATTTCTTTGAATAGCAAGTGCAACGTTATTCACTCCTTGTACTATGTTGAGAAAATAACTGTCGGAATAACAGAAAACATGGCTTAATTGATCTGATCTCATTCTTTCGCTTTGTTTTGAGTTTTGTTCCTCGCAAGACTTCTCATCTGAGAAGATTTATCGAGACAGATGCAAAAAGCAAAACCAACAAAACACTGTGGCAATCTCTTTCAAACACCACACTGTTTCTGTGTATATAGCGACGAGGCTATATAGTTTAACACTTGATAAGTGTTCTCATATCCAACGATTTGATATTGACCATGTACCTTTTAAACTATGCCCTTTTGGTCATTATAGATTATCAATAGTGAGGAAGGATTCAAGAATCTTTTTGGTACCGCACCACAATTAGATTAGTGTTCATCCGCTCGAAAGGTTAACCATTGTCAGAGAAAAGAGGTAAAAGTTCCTAAGGTAAAGCTTGCTTAAGCATGTTATCAGTTACTGTCATCGTTTGTTCTGCCTTTATTATGAAAGAGCATAATTTAAAGTAGAGATGAATGGTGTGAAAAGAGGGAGAATCGAATGTGATATAAACCATTTTAGAAAATATTTGATTAAATGTTGATATTACTCCGAGTGAGCAGATGGAAGGGTGGAGCTTCAGTTTGTTAAACTTGCTCCTCTTCTAGCTCAAAATCTAAACGTTCATGATACGGAAGTTTGCAAGTGCCATGATAGGCCAAGATCTCAGCTATCGTGTGGCGGGTAGGATATACCAGTTGAAAACTTCTATCTATGCTTTGGCAGGTCTTGAAAGTGACGAGTTTAGTGTGTAAGTCAATGGAACAATTAATTGTGGTGCGAGACCTTTTCAGAAGGCTCCAAAGCCGACACAGCCGTGAATGAAAAACGCCCTCTACTTTGAAATCTGCATGATTGGAAACAAAGCTTGCATGTAGGTAGCCATTGATTGACATGTGAGAGACATGACAACTTAAAGGGAGTCTTTTCTTATATTCAAATTAAGAAGCAAATGTAATGAAAACCTCTCTTGGGACTCTTTGAAAGAAATGTCATTATTTCCCGCATATTCAACATACACTGGTAAGATTGCTGAGATTCAGGAATGAACCGATGCCAGGTCAAACATTCCTGGCACTACAAACATGTTGCCCTTTAACCTGTGAACAAAGCAATAAAAATGAAATTCGAAAGTAAGTGTTGTCTGTAATCTTAACACTACACCCCTTTAAAAATCTGGCGAGGACGTCAGCGCACACAAGCTTTTAACGTATCATAAACTACACAGAATAAGTTAAGTGATATGAAGCTTTTTGTTTCAGCTTTTTTTTTTTTTGGTGGGGGGTGGGATGTGGTGAGGGAGGTGTTTGATTTATGTCGGACAGACCCCTGTCACTAATTAAAACTTCTGGCTTCCCTGTTTGAACAATTTTGAGATAGTGTTCATTACTTACGGGGTGGTTTCAAGAGGTACAAACCTTTTGGAAATGATCTAGCTCATTTTCTTTCGTTTTACCTTTTTTTAAGTGGGGGGCGGGGGGATTCTAAAAACCCATTACACACCCGCCATGGATGATATTAATTTGATATCAATATTAAATATTTGATATCAATATTTAATTTGATATCAGAACTAAACAACTGTGCAAAGTCAGCATATATTCATTACCGCTATCCTTTCACAGAACATTACTGTCCTTACTATCACGAATTAAACGTCTACCAGCATACAATTTTACTTCGTTGTAAGCACCTCCCATGAATGCAACAGTTCCAGCTGTGCCTTCGGCGTAAAGCGCCCTCACTATACACGCTACTTTCTCCATCAGATCCAACGGTACAGATCCATCATCAGATCCGGGTTGTCTGATGATCGCCGTACAGGCGTATAACTCGAGTAACAAATGCTGTAAGTTACCATATATATGTATAGTTGGTTGGTTTGCGTCATTCTTGGCGCAGAGCGAAATGTATGTTGTGACTATAGTTGACACTAGTGGAACACTAGTAGTTGTTACTCAACTCCCTTTGTCCGCTGATCGCTCAACGCGTGAAACTCTGAGTTTATCGCTGTCATAATATATATATATATATATATATATATATATATATATATATATATATATATATATATATATATATATATATATATATATATATATATATATATATATATATATACGGGTAGGGCGCAGTATTCTTAGGCTATGCACGTTATGGGGGATTTCCCATTAATATATGCAGTGCTGTGCAACAATATTGTTTTTTTGCATCATATGCATAAAAGGTAGTTGTTGCAGGAGGAAGTGAATATATTATGGCAGCCTGTTATCGATTTTACTTTCTACTTTTTTTTTCACCTTTATGTGTGAGTTTGGAGTTATTGGCTCTGTTTTATTTAGGCTGTACGTAGCCTTTTTTATAGCATCGCAAGTTACAACATACTCTGCAACCATTTTATTCAGAATATTCATTCACACTGGGCTACTTATTTAAACGAGCGCACTGTCACACGCAAATCCCATTATTTTCAACCTAGTCCACGGTTTGTGGCAAAAAAACGTCATTCTGCGCATGCTCGAATCCGCTTGAAGCCGAGTACACAAACAATGTACATAGCTCTGTGCACACGTTGATACGACGTGCGCGGTATGATAAATATCCATTAGACGCGCTCTCCTCATTACGTTACGCTCTTTTCAAATGTTATATAGTAAACGAAAGAATGCGCGGCGCGGCGTTTGTGGAAGGGGATCCTCGGATCAGGCTAACAGCCACGTCAATGACAGTTTCAGTCTGTACAGTAAGAAACTTTTTCTTATTGATAAAATGTTTATTAAGGCACAGATGTCTGCTGCAGTGATATTTACACAATTGGAAACTTGCATTTGCTCCTAGTCTAACTTTCAGCGAACCATGAGAATGATACCGAATAAAGAACCAATACTTATGTAGCATATATGAGCGACTTAACGTTATTTTGCTGCCATGTCAGGGACAACGGTTATTCTCTGCACATATCTCGTCTTATGTGTGCTTTATGGTAACGGCATCGCATCAGGTAATGTAGAAATCTACGTTGTTGATAAAACACTTATGAAGCATAACTTTTAACAATTGTCTGTATGCCTAACGTATATTTATCCCTACTATTTTTCGCTTCCTTCAAAGGATGACTTTAAAGCACAAAATAAAATTTGATACGCTATAAGGCCTAGGCTATGCCGTTACAAGATAATTTCTATCAACCCAAGTTGTTACTTTTCGTAACCGTTTTACTTTATCTTGAGAAATGGCAATTTAAACATCTAACAACCATCAATTAATGTATAGCCGAACTACGGTATATATATATATATATATATTATATGTATCTATATATATATATATATATATATATATATATATATATATACATATATATACATGTATATGTATATATATATATATATATATTTATATATATATATATATATATATTTATATATATGTATATATATATATATTTATATATATATATATACATATATATAAATAAATATATTTATATATATATATATATATTTATATATATTTATATATATATATATATATATATATTTATATATATTTATATATATATATATATATATATATATATATATACATATGTCATACTTCCGCACATGTAAGAGGGAAAGGCGGTGTGGTGTTAAGAGCCTAGTCCAAAGTTTGGTATCATTTTTCTTCGTTTCTGCTTTTGCGTTACGTTGTTAAGGTCCAAGGCTCCCTGGAGTATTTCTTTTACACCTATGTTGTAACTTTATACTATTTGTCTATATTTGATCTTGTTCTGGTTAACATGAGTAAATGAATTTTTAATATTTACTACAGCTTTTAAAAGAAAACTCTGATAGAAGCTGCAATATAGGAATTATCATAATTTTATAATTGAAATATAAACATAATAGACATTACTCAATGTTCTGCGATCATAAATGGTTGATGTTGAGTTCAAGTGAACACAAGTAACACTTTAACGGGACCTTAACGTTCATATAAGCCAAATACATCATTATCTCGATCGTGACATTGAACTTGTCACATGTATCTCTGCATGACGTGCCAAATCGTTTAAGAAAATTCAAAGTAAAATATCAGAAAGTGAATCCGTTCAGATTCTTCCACAGAAGACCAAACAAGCAGACTCACTTCATGCTAATCCATTCATATATATTCAAGCTATTGTTTATGTGGACCGGGACGGGGACGGCATAAGGGTTTCGGGGTGTGGTAGGGATCTTTTTCCAAATGGATATGTCTGTGAATTTTCTATGGATAAACACCATTCCTCCGCGTGTCGCCATAATAACATGATGGGTTTATGCTGGTAAGAGAAATAGAAGCGACGATAAACACAGCTTCTACTGCCACTAAGATGGTCAGAAAAAGAAACACGTCCACGTACGCACCCCGGATGTCATGTATAAAACCTGAAGAAGTTGAAAAAAGAAAGAAATATGAATGAAGTTAAGTAAAGTGAAACCTGTTTTTATTATCTCGATAGAAGAAGGCCATGAAGAGATAACCATTATATTATTTGCCAGTCATTCAAAAAGGGGATTATAAGTGGCATACGATAACTATTACTAAATTTGATTGGTATATTAGGCTCCTGAGCAGATGTACATGGTATTGAATTACAATGTACATTATTCCGGTTATATTTGTATATTCTTCAATATCAATCTTTAAACATTATATGCACGTGAGATACTCCGAAATACACTAATCGGGATGTCTTTATTTTCTATTCAGTCATATATTATTTGCTTTTGTGCCTAATAAAAATTGACGTATATTCCCGCCCTAAAGAACAGAGTACAAGGTAAATACGCAGACCGATGTAACGAAATATAGAATCCAAAAGGTTAATATATCGGTTGGATAGAATTATACGATTAATGAAAAGGCCAATTTTGATAGATGTTTAGGTAACTGATGGTAACTGTTAGAGAGTCACCCAGTTGGATGATGCCATTATTGTGGTTTATTGTTGCACCATGCATGACATGTCTGTCGAACAATAAACGACCGCACGATTAGTCACCTGATATTCCAGCGCTGAATGTTACTCCAAGCTGCAGTAGAATTAAAATGAGGCAAGCATGCTATGTCTTTACTATAGCCGAACATCCAAGACGTTGTATAACCTATGCAGATTCCCATTACGCAAGACTCAAAACAAAGTAAAACGAATTTTTGTGTGAATATTGTTATTTTGAAGGTTGCCGTCAGAAGAACAATCGGTAGTACGATCACAACCCGACTACCTTGCCATTTCAAATAGAAAACAAACATTATGACTGCCCGTCCAAGCAATATTCCAGATCCACCAAAAGTAGAAAGCAACACTGCATCTCCTTGTACGTAGCCCTTCTCGACTCCGTAGGGTAGAAGAAAGATACTCCACGATGTAAATACAAACATGTGAAAAAACTGTGCTGCATAAAGACAAAGCATTGTAGGATGAGAGAGGATCGCTTGGTAGATTCCACCAGAGTTTTCTCTCTGTTGCTGATTGTTCTGGTTGGCTTGGTAAAATGTCGTCGCCTTCTTCGTCACGTACTGGAATGTAATTATCATCATCGCTTTGCCCTGTGTTTGCCTTTGACTGAATTAGCACGCCTGACAATATTTGGTTCCACATAAGAGCTCCGAAGAGTGTGAGAGCACCCGCTAATCCGTATTTTTCCCGCCAGTATTCTAGTAACGGCGGGAGCACAGCTACGCCAATGTTAGCGAAAAAACTTGTGACGCTCATAAAAGTCCCAAAAGAATCGCTAAAACTATCTGATAATGCAATGTACAGTGGAATATTGCCGAGACCAAAGCCAACACCTGCAAGATAGCAAAAAGTGTATAATACGGTAACGATTAATAAAGAAGAGCATGCAGCCTGTACTCACTTGAAATATCTGAGGATTATTTATCTTTCATTACACGTAATTTGAACATCTTGTCCATAGAGGTGTTTGATTAATACAATAGATAATTTACAAGCGTTTAACAGTAAATCATTAACGTTATATGTTTATGGTTTCCCTTGGATGTAGTACTCAGTTTGACCGAAATTCTGTCGAGCTTTCGCTTGATATTTTTCTAAAATTCAGAGAGATAATGTGTTATGAACCCTTTTGTGATAACCTATTTGTGGTGAAACGAGTGTCATGAAACCTTTGGATTGGAATTGAACATTCTGCTATGATATTATTCTGCGATAGACATGACCCACTACAGATAGCAAAGTAAGAAAGTCATTGACAATTCGGTTGACTTTTCCTCTCACATCACTTCTCGTACATCATTTATTTTAAATCTGAATTCCTTTTTTTCGGTCCATTTGTTGACTAAACTAAACATGGAGGTTATTAAATCCTTACATCCTTCACACACCTTTTTTTTTTAAAGAAGCATGTTAAGTCTATGCACTCACCAAACAAGGAACGTTAACGTAAACTAAATGCAAGTTCTTCTTGCACCAGCCAACATGCATTCAGTTTTTTTAATTCAAAGTCGTTTTCTTTTTACAACCCTTTGTTGGCTAAACTGATATTGAAACCTATGAAACAAAATCAGCCCATCCCATAAGGACAACGATGACTTCAGCTATGACGTAGCCGTTAATGGTGACGACGACAACGGCGGAGATGAAAATGTCTTCAATAATTCAACAATAGTTCTACTGTTTCAGCAGAGGCTTGATACTCACCAGATATGATAGTTGATACATATAGTGTCCAGAGATTACTGACTAAGAACGCTTCGCAGATGAATCCTGCTCCAACGAGGAAGCCCCCGACTACGACAATAGTCCGAGTAGAAGCTACCTTCATCAAACGAATGACAAGTGGTGCTGCAATCAAGCATAAAAGAAAGATGAATACACATGGCGCTGCTTCAAGCTAGAGAGTTTGTCAGGATGTTGAATGAAACCATTGTTTCACTTTTGGGGACATTAAATTAAGGTAAATTTGGGAGAAAAGACAAACCTGCAACGTAGGATAATCCTTGCAAGATAGAGAATGACAGTGCAACAAATGGTAGAGATCCTCGCGTTTGACTGACCGTGTCATTGAGAATAACACTTAAGGATTTCATGGACCCCAAGTTGAAGAAGAGCCTAATAGTCATAGCTGCAGAAATCTTGAATTTCTCAATTTCACTTGATGTCGCCATGATATTCTATTTGATCAAGTATAAGTTTGTGTGTTACACAGTGTTCAATATTTATTAATGATGGTATTCAAATCATACAACGCGACAATACACAAATCTCAAGTCACAGATATGCATGAATGCCACGAAAAATTGCGGGTATACTGCACGCTTGTATTATATAACTTCAACAAGTCCATTGGCAACGTTGATCCAAATTCAGACAATATTACAAACCATAACAGTACGCGCATCTTGACAGTAATTTATAATTACGTTATTACATTTCAGTTGTATGTGTGGATTAAGCGATTGCCTTTATTAAAATGTCGACATTCTAATAGATGAAGAAGCTCATAAGGGCAAGGTCGATGATCCGGTAGCAATCCGACCCCCCTCCCGCCCCCAAATAATAATAATAATAATTATAATAATAATAATCATCGTCATCATCATCATCATTATCATCATCATCATCATCATCATCATCATCATCATCATCATCATCATCATCATCATCATCATCATCATCATCATCATCATCATCATCATCATCATCATCATCATCATCATCATCATCATCATCATCATCATCATCATCATCATCATCATCATCATCATCATCATCATCATCATCATCATCATCATCATCATCATCATCATCATCATCATCATCATCGTCGTCGTCATAATCATCTTATGATATTAGATATCTGTGTGAGGTTGAAAGTAGGGGAGGGGGGGGGACTAAACTACACCCCCTACAGTAGAATATCAGCTTGAGGGTTAACTTACTATGGGAAAACATGCTATGAGTTTGTATCGAACACACTATAAACATTGCTTACAACGGGTGCTGGTACCCATGCATACCAATCATCAAAACCCATTTCTCCCCACACTTGCATACATTTACGGTTCGACGTAGCAGTGCCTTTATGCAGTTCTACACTAATATGCTCATTGACAGGGTTGTTAACTTTTTGTTGTAACATTATAGTATTTTCAAGTAAATCTTTTAGTTCTATAATTCTCATGAAAGTGTTACATCGTTATTTTGGGCAATATCACCCTTGAAACAACAGTTTGATATGATTTTAGCCTGCAAGTCGCAGACGCTACTTTACATATTTTATTTATAAGTTGGATACAGTTGGTAAGGTGTAGCATGTTCATCGTTGTGGGCAGCTCGAAAAAAAAAGTGCACGAACAGAAAACAGACCGGAATTAAGAATTTTCTGTACAGAAGATTGTTTTTGTAAATAATATATTACCCAAGACAGGCCGGTTGAAAGTTTGATTGTTGAAGTTCTACACCTCGAACATTTGATCTCCAATTGCTGACATATTCCACGGAATTGCCACTCGTTTGTAGCATTTACATTTCCAAATTGAAAATTTATAATGTGTTACTGTTCTTGCTAGTATATGGATCTATTAATACTCGTGGAGTACATGTAGCTCTAACTAGAAAAGAGAGGAAGCCGAAACAGACCCTGCCGATTTTTTTAAAAAGAAAACAAAGGGGGTGGGGGGGGGGGCAAGATGATCTACGTTACAATTGTTAAAATTGTAATAATAAATTGATACGTTGATAATCTTAAAAGTAAAGTCCAGATACAAATGTATTTTTGACCCCTTGTTCAATTTCCATTAAACTTTTAACTGCATGAATTTTACCGATAACAAACTTTGAACATATGTGTCATGCCAAGGGTGAACCTGAAGCAAGCTGTAGCTATCTTGTGAAGATTTACATCTACTTGGGTACTGAACAATGACACTTGTCTCGACTGATGGGAACAAGGTGAATTTAAAACAAGAAAAAACAAGACAGTTCCTCGTCCCCTTTCTTCACACCCACCTGCACCTATGAACACATTCACTATATATGTTCGGTATACCGTAAGCTACTGTAACAGTCTTTCTCAATTAATGGATTTTATACCGATCTTATAAGCATAGAGGCCCGTAGCGAGACTTTTACCAGTGTTTATTGTAATCGTCATTTAGGCATAGATAGATCTTGGATATCAATCAAGGAAAAGAAGAAAAATATCAAAACCTTACATGAATTCGTACCTTGTTGTCATATAGGTTGCTTTAACATATTCCTCAATTGACTCTTCTTTTGAGAAATGCAACTCTTGGATGAGGAAAGACTTGTTTACATATCTATACCTGCCGCCTTTTATAGCTCTGCTTCCTTCTGTATAGGTATATCTCATGGCTGCTAACACCTCCAGCAGTTGGAAAAGATGTTGGAAAGACATAATCAAGTAAACGGAATGTGAAAACACCATTTTTAACATAAGTTCGATACTTATGTACAGTACACTATATAGTTGTTTTCTGTGATATTCTCATTACCTGCATAAGGGGAGAGGTTGAGTCCCTCTAACCCACCACACCACATAAGTATTCGTGGTTGCGACCCTGACGGTCGTTTGGCATTGTTTGTGTATACACATATCCCTATACATATAGTAACCGGGATATAGCAATCATACCTGAAACACTGTTAACTTCATACAATCTTACCTAAAAGTTTTCTCCCTATGTAAGGAAAACAGCTGTATGCAAAGCTCTGTCAGATGAAGACCATGCAATGAACGCTACTAAGATTAAATTCGTCCATGTTGCCTTCACGTTACCAAATTAGATATCACCAAGGGAGGCAGGGACCCCAGACACCCTTCGTAAGAGCTGGCTTAAATGACCCAAAGAAGGACCCTCATTAATGAAATCTCAACCGATACTCATAGCTAGAAAAGTAACTGGTGCCACCTGTAACACATGTTACCGTGTTACGAACACAAAGCAGTAATTACAGATGCACAGTTGTGGGACATGAACAGTAGTAACATGTGTTACAGGTGGTACCAGTAGTTACTGTACTAGCTATGTGTTTCAAGTAATCGGAGGTACGGTACCGCTTGATTCCGGTTCACACTTCACTTTAAATTACGCCAATACGTCATGCCGAGAACGATGAATTGGCCATGTTCGGGTATATCCATAGGCCTACTTATATCATAAAACGACTAAATACGACCAGAATCGCGTATTAAAGAACTCGCACTCATTGGTTGGTACAGCACAGCACTGTTCATGTCTCACAATCGTGCATCAGCCATTACTACATTGTGTTCGTAACATGTGTTACAGGACATGAACAGTAGTTACTGTACTATAGCCACGAGTATCGGGTGCACACACAGTGAAATTACAAAGATTCTGCACATGCAATATTTGTAGCCAAAATTTTTAACTTGAATTTCTTTAGTTTGTGTAGCAATTTGACCTCCATTTTGGTATGCATGATACGAATGAAATCAGTATTTTTTTTTGTAATACGACATGTATCACTGGCATCAGCACACATCTGATTCGTCGACACTTTCATATTACAGCATGTTCTGCTTAAAATAATAAAGGCGAGAAAAGCTCCATGTTGCAACCTCTTCAATCCCTCTTTCCCATGCACCCAGGCCATTTGGATTTAAAAAAAAAAAATTATTGTTTCAATTGTCGCGGCGTTTATATTGGTGTTTTTCCTTGCTTATGACTCTCCCATGTTTTATTTTGTTTTTGGTAATAGTCCCCAATTTGGATTTGATAATTACTGTTAGTTTACCCTTTTCGTCGGTTTTTGCTTTGTTATGTGGTAATTCAATTTGGTTCTGCTGTCAACTCCAAGCAGTCCTCTCAGAAGATCTCTGTACTTCCAACATTTTGTTTATTGTATTAATTTATTTTTATTTTTATATTTCTCGTTGGTCATTGTCCTATACAAAACATATCTTTGGAAATCATGTGTCTCATATTGCCATAATACATGCTCGGGTGATTTAGTCCTCGTACATGTCTTCTCTCGACTACCTATAAGGCTCTTCGATCTACCTGGTTGATGCTATTCGGAAGAAATTGGAAGTAAGAGGTGTTGCCAAGATTGGATATATATGTCGAAGTTTTTAAAATGTTACCAATGTGCAGGTCGATTGAAAAGTGCAGATAATAGGCAGGTAAGAGAGGGAACAGACAGTTTTGGAATATGTTGGCCCAAGAATTAAAACTGTAGCACATAACTGACTATATGATGTCTCAATTAGGCGAAGTCCATAAATTTGGTAAAGTCGATGCTAACTGTTCTGTTTTGCTTTGTGCGTATCGTAGGTACACCTTGAAGGATGCCAGAAATTATGTTGATCTTTCCCTTTTTGTCGAAATATCAAATTATGGTGTTAAATTTGAAAAAAAGCAGTTTAAGCAGTTTAATTCGTTGTGATTTAGATGACAAGAGACCTTCATGTTTAATGTTCTTGTTTGCAAAACACATTTCTTTAGATTTATTAGGGTTAAGCAACAATTTTTTTTTTCCAGTCACGAGTAGCAGCAAGGTCAGTGACAGAACGCTGATAAAGTAAATTGATCCATAGCAAAGGAATGTTTTGAAATTTTACTCATAATGGCAGTACTATACTTTGTGACAGAAATATGCTCATTTGATCTTAATTAATCTGTATTAGTGAACAAAATAGCAGATAATGGACCTCCTTGAGGAACACTAACCATTATTTGTGATTGTTCTGAAAACCCCTTATCTAATTTTATCTGTCTAGACCACCCACTAAGCTAACCAATGGATTAACCACGATTCAGTAACAATCTTATATAGATCTTTAACCAGCAAATTTGGTAGCACAATATTAAATGCACTTGAAAAATCACAGAAAAGTACCTTCGCTGTGGTTGTTTGTGTATTGCTTAGGTGTGTTACAATTTCAAAATACCATCATAATGCTACTCGGAGTTTCACGGGTACGGCTCATTAGGGAACTAAAATGCTCAACCCATGACTATCTCGGCTTCAGGCGTGTGTGTTTACGGTTGCCATGGCGACAACGCGATAACAGCTCTGATCTTCTGTTAATGCATCTGTCCTTCGACTGTATAATGGCCAGCTTCTCTTCCATGCATAGATTACATGCTCCTGATTCGCGTTGGTGTGTGTCGGATTCATAGGCGTAGGAGCTCAATGTGACTGGGGGGGGGGGGGGGGGGGGCTGTAACGATTTGCCCGAAAAATATAACCAAAATTTTTCGCGCGCTACGCGCGCATTACACCCATTAATTTCCATATCATATAGGCATGCATCAGTTTCGTTTCATTTCATCTATTTGTTTTTCACAACATGCATTTAAACGTTTACAAATAACAAGTAACATGAAGTAGTAGTGGATAATACATGAAGTGAAGGTAGCGGAACGAAAAACCCTTTCGGGCTTGACGGGGTGCTTCGCTCCCTAAAAACAATAACACCCCCTCCCGGAAAAAAACTAGTTATTATATCGCATGCCAATAGCATGCAATCATTTACTGTGTCCCCTTTCATATTGGTTATAATTATTGGGAAAGTCGTTACAATAAAAATGATAAGAAAAATATAAGTTTAACCATTAAAAAACACATTGCAAATTATTTTTCTTTCAGTAGGTGCCCGAAAAATTCTCAGCATATTGCCCGGATTTTCACCAAAATTTTGGGTTGGGGGCTGCAGCCCCCCAGCCCCCAGCCCCCCCCGCCTCCTACGCCTATGGTCGGATTGCTTCAATATGTTCCATTCAATTGTATAATCACTCCTCACTTGCTTTTCAGTGCCCAGATATGCTTGGATAGTTCTGTCTCCTTTTCATATTTCTTGTTGCGAAACGACTTAGTGTGGTTGCGGTACCTAGATTTAAAATCGCCCCGGTGAGCCCAACGTATGACCACGAATCGGGACCGGAAGTGACGGTTGCTTCGTACACAATTGAATTGGTTAAGCACTCTCCATGCAGAGGGCAGGCTCCTTTATCTCTACAGTTGCAATTATTGGTGGCATTTGCTGTCGGGTTGTTTTCCCGCATTATTCTGGCGTTGTGGGACTTAATGATGGAATCCATGTTTTTCATGCAACTGTAGCTCACTTTCATTGTGTTTCTGTTGAAGACTTTCCTCAGCTTGCTCCCACGTGCATGGAAAGTGCCTATATATGAGCTTGAGGAACTGTGACCCCACGTTGGTTTCCACGTTCCTACTAAATGGTGGGTTGAACCACGTGATTTTCCTCTGGCGGTTCTTTCGTTTTTTCTTGGGTGTTGTTGGTGCGCCCCCGTCGACCTCGTTGTCGTATGAGATGGTACGTTCGTACCCGCTTTTCTTTAGCACTGCGTTGTAGGGGGCGGTGCTGCCATGCTGACTCCCTGTAGTGCTACTACGTATTGACTATTAGTCCACTGCCTCAATGATGCAACACAAAACTAGAAAGTCTAGTGAAAAAAAAGAAAATAAGATCACAAGGACCTCAAATAAAAGTTTTCAAAAACAGTACAAATTTGTTAAGAACAAAAAGCTGTCGAATCTTATCCAAAGGTGTTCGGTTGTTTAAATGAAATTAAAGGATCTATAGAGACAAGGATTAAGAATTTTCAAACAATAGATTAACATTGGCATTAAGGCTGCCCCGAGGCGCCACGTCATGATCAATTTGGCGTTAAAGGAGCATTTCCTTCAGATATTGAAAATGCTTTAAAGCTGCATATATCGAGAACTGTGATAGCTATATAGAGAACATTTACTATAGCACTGGACTATGTAATATCAAAACTAACCGATCTTGCCTCCTATATAGTAATTTCTTAACGATACATTTTTTTGTTACGACTTAATGGCCAATCAATAAGCTACAGTCGTGCAGAAAACAATAATTTTATTACAGAGAACATCATAAGTATCATATATAGGATCATATTAGATCATATCATATCATACATCATATTAGACCTATAAAAAATATATTATGCAGAACAATATCATAAGTATATTGCTCTAATTTTTATGATAAGGCTTTTCAAGAAACCATGGATATAGCCGATAAAAGAAAGAAATGAAACATGTTTTAAATTGACTGTTTTAGGGTTACTTTCATGGTTATCTTTTCCACATTTTCGACCATCTATAGAATTAAGTGAAGAGGTTTGGTTAAAACCAGGTGAATCTGTGGATTTAAGTTGCCGTGCAGAAATCCTCGTGAAGATATACCCACACATATCGACACGGTAAGTAATCGTAAAGACGTAGGCATATATATATATATATATATATATATATATATATATATATATATATATATATATATATATATATATATATATATATATTACTATATATATATTACTATATATATATATATATATATATATATATATATGTATATATATATATATATATATATATATATATATATATATAACACAGCGATATCTACTCGATTATTATTAAATCTTGAGTGTTGAGTGAGACTTACTTTTGTTACAAACAAAAGACACAATGGGCAGATAGAACAACCTGTTATGTCACCATAACAATACGTTCTTTAAAAACTCAATTTCTTTCATATTCGTATTACTTTACGTCATTCACGAGTTTCATTGAAATGAATTATATGGTGGTTAACGGTTTACGGTAAACATAAATTTTGTTTTAGCACAATTAAACAGTAAACTTTAAACGCGTGCGCTAAGTGAGGGGAATTTTTCTTAGCTTCCAGTAGTGACTCCCGACATTTGTACTTGATAGCAGAATTTAGTCAACTATCAATGACATCATGTAACTGAAGGATAGAAACATACCACTGAGCAAAGTCAGCCATATGGTCACTACCGCTATCCCTTCACAGAATATTAATGCCCTTCCTATCACGAAATAACCGTATACCAGCATACAATTTACTTCAAAGTAAGCAACTCCCATGAATGCAACAGTTGCAGTTGTTCTTTCGGCGCAAAGCGCCCTCACTTTACACACCGTTATCTTCATCATACGGTTGGACAGCGGACCAGTTTTACAGCGACAACCCGCCCGTACATATATACGATTATTATCACTATGAATTCTCTAACCCTTCTCTTTATCTATTATTTCACTATTAGATGGACGAAAGGTAACGATCATATCGCACCGTCAGAGTTCATCGAATTAATACCCAATGGCGGACTGCGGTTATTAGATCTGAGGATAACAGACAGCGGTGTGTATGTCTGCCAAGGGAAGGTTCCGGTCCAACAGGGAATCGTCAGTGTTAACATTGTAAAACTACACGTTGGTACATCTATACAAGAACAACTACTTCAACAAGGGGGTAAGACTTTAGTGAATCGGTTGGGAAACTATATGAAACACTCTGAATTGATAAAACCGTCCTTCTTTTAGCTTCTCTTGGTAGATTTGGCAAACTTCAGTTTTTATTATTGTTATTATTATTAAATTGACCTCAACGGTACTGTTCATGAATTTGACTGACCTCGCGTTTTTTTCAAAACGTGACGAGCGCTTCAAACATATTGAAAAGTTGTGATTAATTATTGAAGGGTACTATTATAGGATTATATGGAAAAATAATGTTTTGGCGAAGAAACTTCGGAATCAATGAAATCGTTAATTTCTACGGTAAAGATCATATGTGAAAACTGTGAATGTCTTATACCACTAAAATTGAGAACTTTGAGTGATCTCGGCATTAGGGCATATAAGTTTGGTATATTTCTTTGGGAATAAGTGAACAAACTTACCAGTCTATTTTAACCATATAAGCTGTGGGTATGCGTGTATGTACGTGTGTGTGTTAGAGCTATAAACCGGCCGCAAACTGCCCGACTGAACGCGACCCGACTCAACCCCACCGACATTATGTGATTTCCGTTGCTAGTGAAGACCCATAGTCCTTACCCGCCGAACACTGCCCGACTCAACGCGACCCGACTCAACTCGATCGTCGCTACGTGGAAAATCGCGGACTGAATTTGCGTGTGCTTGAGACAGCTTCAAGTCAGGCAGTCGACAGTGTGTAAAGTTTACGACTAAAACTTCCCAGTCTAAACAAAATGTAGCCAATCACGGGAAACTAATTTATGACCAAAACGAGCAACGGTCGTTGTGTCTCTCAACCAATCGTCAAGTATGCAGGCGGGTCAGTAGTAAGACCATGGGTCTTTACGGCTAACGAGAAATTGGTCACGACCAGGGACGTAGCTAAGGGCTGGTGATTGGGGGGGGGGGAGGGGTGTAGTGGTTGAAATTCCAACTTGATGGGTTTTGGAGCCAGAAAATTCCGACTGCTGCCTTGTACCCCCCCCCCCCCCCCCCGCACTACTCGTCAACGATACGGTCAGTGTCAGTCAGACACCACATCTTATGCGACTGAACTTTTGTTCCGAACTTTATTCCGATATATTTGTACCACTGGCCCTCACTTCACAAACTTATTAATCACTCTGGTTAAGCAAGTTAGCAACTGAGTATAGTTATCTGCTTGAAAGGCTGCATAGACTACTGACTACAAAAGCTATGTTAATGTAACAAAGGAAAAAAATATCGACGACATAGTGAATTACCAAAAATACAGTGCATTTTCTTGGCACGCTTAATATTATTTTCTTGGGGGGGGGGGGGGGCTATTTATCACTCACATGAAAAAAAATCAATTGTTCACTTCATTCTAACTGAGCATTTGGAATGAAGTGAACAATTAAACATTTTGCAACAAAATGTCCAATTGACGAGATAAGATAAGTTGTCAATTAAATACTTTGCAGAACATTTTTTTTCAATTGTTCAGATGGAATGAAGTGAACAATTGAACATTTTGCAGCAAAATGTCCAATTGACGAGATATGATAAGTTGTCAATTAAACATTGTTCAGAAAATTGTTCAATTGCTCAGTTAAAGCAACTGAGCAATCCAGCATTTTTCTGATTTTTGATAAGTTTTTATCTTGTTATCTAAACAATTTACTGAAAAATGTCATTTTATGAGGCAAAGTTTGTCTTATGTTGATGGCACTTTTATGCTTCCGTAGATTAGAGTGAGTGTTTTAATCGTATATTATAACATGCAGGTAAAAGCAGATCATAGAGACAATGTAAATCCTGAACTTACTTGAAGCTAGCGAACAGGGTCAACCCACCCAATAGCAAAATTAATACATAAATTAACCGAAATTGAAAATAACCGAATTGAAGCTGGCGAATGTTGTTCTATTAGGCTTTTCTTTTTTTAGAGTATGCAAAATCATACGAAGTTTTGTATGGTGGAGTATAAGGATCGCGAGATACAATTTCTCAAAGTGACAAGGAAAACGTGGTAAAAATGACTGATGAAAGGTCAATCTGGACCGAAAATGTTAGGTCACTCACAAATTAAAAGAATATATGAAAATTAGAGTGCGACAGTCGGAAATTCCGACTGTCGCACTCTAATTTTCCAACTATCGTCAGTTTTACCAAGATTGGGGGGGGGGGGGGGTGAGACACCCCCACACCTTGGTCACGACTCGTGTCCGGGTCGACTTGAGTCGAATAGTGATCAGTCAGGCAGTGTGCGACGGGCTTTACAACATTATGTTCTGTTAACAACCGGTACTCGTTTAAGACGTTTTTGTTTATTTTGTTTATTTATTTTGTTCACAACATATATATATAAATTGTAGCGAATACAGAGTGTTATGGAATGTGGAAGGAAGTATGACCTGAATGTGTATAGTCACGTGGTATATTGCATAGATATTTGCATACCACCACTTTCAAACATTTTATCCGATTTCGGCTCATTCCATTGGTCAAACTTATGAACACCTGACAGACGTGGAAAAGTAGTATTTCAAGTGGCGCACAGATTTATGATTGGAAGGGTTAGCTACTGCAGGATGCGCGATGTCTCTTGGCGCACGAAAATACAACACAAACCACAGTTGCTATGCAGATTGCTGCATTACATCCACATGATCAATATTTTAAATGATACCTCGAGCGATTTTCAAAATAAATTGCAACTCTTCATCAAGGTATATAACACTTCTTATAACAGCAAGGGCGGCGGAAGCACTTTTAATCTGGGGGGCACCGACATCAAAGGGCACTTTGCAGAAATTCGATTGGACTGATGCAGCCTTATATTTAGTACCCTTTATAACTCTTATTGTATTATCTTATTTGCGTATACACATCACTCCATCAACGCCCCCCACCCCCAAAGAAAAGTATGCATACTAGCACTGCAATATCCAATGTGAAAATTGGGAAACAAGGAACAAGTTTTCTTTTGAGATAAAATGAGGTGAAACCATGCTAGTTGCTAATGTAGGAATCTTCCGAATTAGAGTTTATTTCTTGTTAATATCTTAAGAATTTTTTTCCATTCAAAGTAGCTTTGAGTTTGACCCACAGAAATTCATTAAAAGTCAGGGGCGTAGCTAGGATTTGCAAAGTTGTATGCACGACTATCTGAGCGGAGCGCCACCATCGGTTGGAGCGGAGCGAACAAGAAAATGTTTGGTTTTACAAACCCCTCAGATGGCCGGAAACGGCCCTTCCCGAGTGTTCCATTCTGGTTCCCTGGCCTCTTGAGACACCTCAATGTAGAGCGTTGTGGTCAAGTGGTTAAGGCAGTGGACTTGTGATCTAAGGATTGCAGGTTCGAGGCTTGACCAGATCATTGCGTCGTGTTCTTGGGCAAGGAACTTTATCTCCATTGCCTCTCTTCACCCAGGTGTATAAATGGGTACCTGTGAGATAAACTGTCAACTGGGCGCTGTTTAGCTGCTGCCATGTGAAGGAATTGTCTCTATATGTTTGACAGGTTATCGTTGACCAGGGTAATATTGTGATGCGCCTTGAGCGCCGAAGTTATCGGTGGATATGTCTGCGCTTTATAAATCTACAATATTATTATTATTATTAGAAAAAGGGCACATTTTTAACCTAAGGAAAGTGGGGGGGGGCACGTGCCCCTGTGCCCCCCGGTTCCGCCGCCCTTGTATAACAGACGTATCCTAACCAGAAGTAGTCTCTTCTGCATTTCATGAATCGGTATTGCCAGTTAATTATGTTTTTTAAATTTCTTGTAAAGTTTGATAAGAACATTCATCGTTTCTGTGCAGGTCCTTGGCTTTCAAATCACAATTCTTTTGGGATACCGAATGTATGGGTCGCTTCATTCATCGGCAGTGTAATCGTGTGTATTGCATTCGGGGTATCATTGTTTTCTCTGCGGCTATACTACAAGTGAGTAAACTATTATCTCTGACTGGTTGTTTTGCTCTCATTAGAGAAATTGAAATGCTGCATGGAACAGGGAACTGCTACTTTAGCAGTTCCCTGCATTCAATATCTTTGCTTGAAGATTACTGTCATCGCTATCATGAACTTACTGCTAGCCTGTCTCAGTATGGTCTGTTAATTTTATAGAGCCAGCCATGCAGGCTACTAAGATATTTCTTATCAGACGTCTGTAGCGATCCACTAATGTAGCCCAGTTGGGACAACTTTTTCTATACTGTAGTGTCATGTCCCGCTTCAGAGCACTCATATTGTCAGTAAGAGCAGTATGAATATCATGTTTCGATCAGATCAAGGCTAGGAACTGTTTGTACTGACAATATACCAGTGCTTTGAGAGCATGATATTGTTTAGAGAGCTATTAGCATTAGGAAATTGTCCCAACTGGCGGAGTGTAGTTACTTATGAATATCCATAGATACAAACGAAATGCAATCTGGTGGGATTTGTGAAATCGTTAAAAATTATGGCTTGCTTTGAATTTACCACAATCTAAAGGGGCATAAGGCAGACACAAAGGGGGCCAAAAAAAAACCAAAGCTGCAAATTTCTCCACAAAAATAGCAACACCAGGAATGACGGATTTAGACACCAAACTTCAAAAAGTTTGAAACTGAAACATTGCATTCAAGAAGTTTTCTAGGAGCACCTACTAACTGGTGAAACAGCAACTTATCTGTGCTAGATTAAATAACTAATAACTAGTTATCTAGAGGAATGCCTACTAATTGGTTGGAACCATTCACTTAAGACATTGACATCTCTTGGTCAGACTAAGGCAAACTTAGAATCCAACATAAAGTATAAGTTTAATATCATTTTATTTTATGGTCTTCATCTCAGGACGGCTATGAAGAAATACAAAAAGAAAGCACAGCTGGTTGACACGTCATGACGAAGACTAACTACTACACTGAATAAAGGACCATCCAACGGACGCGGTCCCAGTTGGGTTTCGTTATGTGACGCTTATGATTCTTTCGGATTAGTGTGTAGGTGTTGGGGAATTCTTCACCTTATATCACAAAGGAGTATGTATGGACATGGATACGTCATAAATACGGAGTGTGTGATTCTATCACCGTAAAGCAGATGTGGAACGGGTTGGGATAGAGGCAGACCAGGTTTAAAAGAATGAATGTTGGGTCTGTATGTTCTTTCTTCAAGATGCTTCGTGTAAAAAATTGTGTCGTACGGTCGGAAGGGTCAGGGGATGGGAGAGGAGGTAGGGGAGGGGTAAGAGGAATGGCTCATTCAATGTTTGCATAGGCTTTAAGTACACATGAGAGAATGGTGGCATTAATTACACGAGAACGTGGTGGCCAATTGGCTAAGGCGTCGGACTCGTGATCCAAGGATTGCTGGTTTGATTCCTGCCTAGTTCATTACGTTGTGTTCTTGGGCAAGATGCTTTATCTCACTTGCCTCTCTCCACCCAGTAGTTAAATGGGTACCTGTGAGGTAACTTGTCATTGGGCGCAGAATATAACTGCTGCCGACTTGAGGGATTGTCTCTGGGACAGATTATCTTTGACCAGGGGTAATATAACGCCTGTAAAGCGCTTTGAGACCTATTGCTGGTGTAAAGCGCTATATAAAAAGCAAATATTATTATTATTATTATGATTAACTCTGCAAACAAAAGAGAACAGAAAAGCAAAGTAAACATTAATTTAGCATATATTATCTTCATATTTGCACTTAATTTCTTAAAGCAATTCTTGAATGAGTAAAATATGATATTATCAAGAACAGAATATGATATAGCTCAGGTAGAAACTTCTCTTATGAAACCACAAGTATAGATTTGGTAAATGGTGAAAGAGTGTGGTTGTTGGGTGAACAAATCATTCCTAATTAAATTGCCCCACTGATGTGAACATAGCAGGAAGATATCCATAAATCTAGTTTGAAAATTAATAGATATAAGTGGAACCTTAAATTAATGTGATATGATGTGTTTGGCTCAAAGTGGACGAAGCAAGTTGTTAATTTTAACGAACAAAAACTTATTGTTTGAGTTACATCTACACAACAGTAACATTTCAGTGGGATGTCTATAAAAGGTTAACCTGTTAAGCTATTTAATGAAACTTTCAGGAATGCTGTTGAGAATATTGACATCCAACTACAGTAAGACCATTGCTAGCACTGAATTTCATTCTGATAATAGTGTGCCCATTGACAGTAGGCAATTAAACTTGTTAAAACCCTTATCACATCCACTGCAATGTTGCTAATTAGCTATTTTCAACTTAATACTATCATTAATAACTTTTTTTGATATCTTTATAAAATTAGTAACTTCAGTACCATTGCCAATGGGGGACAACCCCTAAAAACTGACAATATCCATCATTATTAATTATCGTATAGAAAACATTTTAAAATTCATATCTAGAAATGTTGAATCTCCAGATAATCCACAAATACCCCCCCCCCCCCCCCCGGATATCTCACTTGATTAAAATAGTGCAAATATTCCATAGTAGTCTAGAAAATATCAAATCATTGGCATGTTCTAGACTTGGTGAGTTATTATGCTATCATTTAGATAGAATCTCTATTTCTGCATAAGAATATAAATGTTGAACTCGACATCCCTCTTTTAGTAATAATACCTTGTGGCGAGAGGGCTGATTTTGTCAAAGTTGGAATTAAAAAGTATGGCAATAAAGATTTCCATGTATAAAGGCATATACTGTATATATAAGGTAATACTTAACTTCACATTGCAAAAGAAAATAATATATTAACTAAATAAATAGGCCAATTGTTGATGCCTGTTCATCATTTTCAATTATAGTTAATGCCCTGCACATAAAAATTCCATGTTCATGATACCTAAGAGGAATACCACCGTACTATATAAAACTAGTATGAGGATGACACATCCACCAGCAGAAATTGCAGACCTTTTAATTTCCAAATTAAAATTAAAAACATGTGTATTTAATAGTGTAAATGACCCCAAAAAAGTTTGAATCAAGCTTGTTAATTTATGTTTATCTTAATCTGATGCAATTCACCAGATGTCAAAACACCAACCACTGAAAATGGTTGTCTAGTGTACATGTATTAACTCTGGAATGCCTTAATCTATCAAGTACCTTATTTGACATATGTGCAACATGCCATGTATTTTGTGTTCAAGACATTTCATTGAAATGTTCATGCATACACAACCCAGCTGTCACCTTTTACCTTTGCACTGACTTTCAAAATGTTTCCATCCTGTGAGTGACAGGATCATAATTGTTTTTTTAATTTTATTGCCAAAATGAAAATAATAAGTTAGTGAAATTTATTGCATAATAGTTTCATCTTGAAGTCAAACTGTGTATGGAAAATCAGAATACATATAAATGTGTATACAATTGTTGCCTACAGAGAAAGCAATACATATATTATTTCTTTATTAATTATTTCTTTCTTTATATATTTATTTATTAATATACTGAACTGAACTGTTTCAAAATGAGAATTGTTTGAAGTGACAGAGAAGTTGATCAGCAACAAAATATTAAGAAAAAAACAAAAAAAAACATTAACATCCACCTGAATCTGAAGAAATGCCATAGCTAATTTTTCTTTTTAAATTTGAATTTAAATGCTTTCATTGTACATAGTACATACAGACAGATCAATAAACTCTTTATGATGAGTAGTAATACAAAAAGGTGGCAAATTGACCTGTACAATTTCTTTGGTATGAATAATTTGGCAATATTTGAGTACATATAAAATATTTTCTTTTAGTACATATAAAATATTTTCTTTTAAAACATATAAAATATTTTCTGTCAGTAATATGACTCCTTACAAAAATGGTTTTATTTACTGCATGCATATATTTCATTCATATGATAATGCCTCTCGAAATTTCAACAAAACACAATCATTAAAATCTTTGTTATGTTTAACATATCTTGCAAAGTTTGATTTCTACCACCAGAGATGTTTTTTAGATACAAATCTTTAACTTTGTTTAATATCTGCTGCAATTTAATACTGTCTTTCTCTGAAATTGATCATCTGTAGTCATTAATTAATTAGCGAATCGATCAATGTGTACAGGAATCAGTCATGCATGATCATAATTTCAAATATGCAAATTGCATAAAACAAACAAGGATTTAAAAATAGGAAAATACTGTATTCATGGTAATAATATATTGAAAAAAGTGTAAAACATATGGGTGCAAAAAAAAAATGATAGCATTTAAGAAAATATGTTTCACTGAGATTGTTGGACAAATTACTGGATAATTGAATAGGTAAACAGAAAGAGTATGTAGCACCATTACAGTATTAGTGTAAAACATTCTCAATAGCTTTGGAAAATGGTTATAATTACTTGTCTAATACGAACATTTCCAAACTCTTATCATCATGTGCTTTTCACTTTTCTTCGGGTACTTTTAAATTTTAAGGGTAAATAAATTTTTTTTTACCACCTCCGAGTTATATTTCAGAAATATGATCCATATGCACATGGTACATATCCTTGACTACTTGACTACAGTTGGTTTAGAAAATTGTTAGTGCTTACTCAATGTCTGGAAGGCTGTTCTGATGGCTGGGTACTCGGTCAAAGTTTGTAGCGCCCTTTCTATGGTGCAACCTTTGATGCCAAGCAACAATATTGTTACTGGTAGTACCTGACATATCAAAAGTAAAACAGACACAATGTTATAGTGACTCATTTGCATACAGCAGGTCATTGAGTATTGAACAATACTAGTTCTGTTTTTGGTGACATATTTTGCCTTGCTCTAGAGATTAAACATGATTCTTACCAACTCAAAATTATTTGTGATTCCTAAAGCCGGATCTCGAAAGAGAAACTTTGAACAGACTTTGTTATTGAAATGGAGGTAAAGGACAAAGGCAAATTAATATATATATATATATATAATTGAAATCGTAGTGAGTTGGAAAATCCAGAACAGTGAAAAAACTTCCAGCCTCCACTGGATTTCAAACCTGGGCCTCCCGCTTTATATGGGGACACCCTAACCACTAGGCTATGGACGCTGATGGTATGTCCGGAGGTTCGAACCGGTAAGGGGGTCGTTATTCCACTGTAGGCTTAATGACGCAGACAAACTGATTATTGAATCTCAGAGTCTGACAATATTGAGTGATCACAAACAAATTAAGAGCTGATTACCAAGTTATAGTTTGTGGTTTCATCAAAATTGAAAAAAAAAATACCTTTGGTATATTGGATGCGTTCAATATGTGCTGTGATATCTGAGCTTCAGTCTGGTCTGTGGTTAGGTTGTCCATCCTATACATAGACCGAAGTATAGCATTTCTTGCCTTGTCCTCTGAAACGCCCAAAAGTTTCTGAAAATGTACGAGAAAAAAGGTGAAGTCAGTGCTCTCCCTACTGACGATAATGAAAATACATATACAAGTCCTGTATTAAACACTGTACAGTGACACAAACGGTAAGACTTCTCTGTCTAATCTGGGAAGACACACATGCTTCACAGCACCTAAGGCACCAAACTCTGTTATCCTTTAGTGTGGCTACTGACATGATAACAAACAGAGCCAATGGAGAACACATAGATGACAATGCCTTGAGGACCTGGACATGAGATGACATCTGGATCATGTCATACTGCTGGCAAGTTATATATGAGACATTGAAAGTGTACAGAATAAATCAGTACAACTTTCAATGCAGGAAAAACATCAATTTTAAAGGAATAACGAAGGCAGGAATCAAAGACAATTTATATTATTCGGTAACCTCAAAATTATCTAATATTCGATTTTAAAGTTAACCGCTTTCTGTTGGACTGAATACGATCGCTTTGAAAATTGGCTCCTATGGCCTACCCACAATGCATGATTAGCTGTTTAACCTATTTAAGAATGTAAAAAGAAAAGAGAAATATTGATTTGACACTTTTAGATTACATTTGTTCACTCCTTCCTCTAGTGTTAGCCTAATTGATGGCACATATGACACTTCACTTACAAAATTAGGTTAAGCCCAGAAACGACATGAAATGCAAATTTTGGGGATGCGATATCCCAGGTGTAAACTGAAAAGATGTAAAGTCTAAAATGTTGTAATACCTTTGAATTCTTCATTCCACCTCCCCCTTCCCATCCCTGCTATTCACCCCTTCCAACCAACGTGACAATTCAATCTATAAAGAATTCAAAGTGGTGATCTTAACCTCAGAGGTTGGGGGGGGGGAATGGGGTATGACCCAGAATCGGCAAAGGAAAACTCACCACAATGATACTGATTCCACGGTAGAATAACTTGTTGTTGCTGTAAAAAACGAAACCAAACAGCTGATAATTGAAACATTTACCTAGTGGGTTTCTATTCCTACTAACTCATACTCAATGTTCTTTCATTTCCTGTTATTAGAGTTTGAAAGTTATTGAAACCTGTAGCTTGATGTTAGTAGAGAATATCTGAAAGCACCTACTGCAGATTTCTAATAGAGTTTGTGAAGCTATTAAAGATGTCACACAGTAACGTTTGGAATAAATACTCATACGCTAATTGTTCAACCAATTCCTCTATTAAAATATGAACAGTCTGCTTTAACTCCTCTCCCACCACATCATCCCCCCCCCCCCTCATCCCCACTTCCAACCAAATACTTCCAAGAAAATATTGCTACTAACAGTATACCTCCCAAAAACTACATTGGTAATGACCATGTTAACCCAACAAATTACAAAATTACAAATTACTTTACAAAAGTTTTAAGGTTAAGGTAAAATATTCCCCCTACCCCCCTCTTTCCAAAACTCCACATCAAAGATCCTACCTTAGTTTTAAGTCAATCATATAATTGTGATAGACTTTTCCTTTGAGAATATGAGCTCCAGTGCTGATCATGTTCAGAGTCTGTTTGGTAGAGATTTGCATCAAGTTATCCTTAATCTGTTGCTGAAGAGATGCTGGGAATTCTGCCATGTACTTCTTCAGCTGTGCCCAGTGAATCTGCAGGTTAATTTGTAGGTTTACACCTTCATCTATGACCTGCAGGGACAAAAAATTGAAGGTATAATAACAAAGAATGAAATGTCATAATATCTACATTATATTAGTTAGGTCTACTAATTAGTGCGTAAGTAATAGTAGACCACTAATTGCAGTTTCTATTAAACATTAGTTTTCTGTTTTATGTTTCTTCCTTCGAAACTGTGGACTTTCTTTCATGTTGGACTGACTTTTCAGACAGAATCGTGATATTTTGTAAGGGGTCAAGTCAGAAGTCATTTTCTCTCAAACCAAATACAAGGAAGTTGATCAGTTCACTCATCATCTGAGTATGTGCTGTAATTTTCACCAGCAATATTACAGGTCGGTTGTTCCTCGTCAATTGAGAGATGATATTAGGCCAAACAGGAGGTTTACTGGTAAACTTAATATAACATTGTTAGCTTTAGTCATGTATAAATCTTCCTATGAAAGAGCAAAAATATCATTGGCTAGACCATTTTTCAAACCAGTGAGGTTAGCACTGATACATTCATTTTGTTGTTTGTTGGCAATCCCAATTTTGAATGCTTCTCTGACGGGGAAGAGACCGGGGGGGGGGGTTGGGCAGGGGAGTGTTGGTAGGGTGGTGTGTTAAACATAGTCATGAAACTGCTCATTCACAAAAACACATTCATTTCATAGACAGGTATGCAATTTCAAATTCCCAACTATTACCTGTCTGCTCCCATTAGGTTCAATGAGAATCTACAATTTTCTGATTGCAATGGGTCTCTGACGGGGTTAAAGCTGGGCCTGGCAGTCTGCATTCAGAGGGGACAATGATCAAGAAAGAGCAAAAGCCTGAAACATGGTGATGGTGAAAGCAACACAACCAAATTATTCATTCTTGAGCACAGAGAGTTCGCCGTTGCTACACTATACAAACATAATCGTGCAAGCCCATTACAGACTATGCTAACATATCTACCATAGGAAAGTTTGCTGTTACTCAACAATCTGTAAACAAGTTATCAACAATATGGTTACCAAGGTGATGGAAACAGACTTACCTGAGAGTTTGACTGGTTGGTTGCTAAGCAGACTGTGGTAGCAGCTGTCTTCTTAACTTCTCTCCAAACATTGAATAATTCAGCATCATCTTCTTTAACTGCTAGAAGGAAAATTAAAGACTATAACAGAAATATGTAATAACTGGCAAAATGATTAAAACAGCAAACTCTATAAACTTGTGTTGTAAACTATTAATACTAAATGACACCAGCAACAAAAACAGCCAACTCACATGCTAGTTTACAATTCTATTGTACTGTAATATTAAAAAAAAAATAATAACAATATATTGTTATCATAATATATCATTGTACCATGTAATACTATATGCAAATATATTGTTATGGAGTTTTATATTTTATCATTATGATACAATATTATTGTATGATACTATGTGCATCAGGTGACAAAAATACAATGAAATAGGAAAAAAAAAAACACATGAAAAAAGAAAAAGAAAAAAAAAGGAGACAAAGAGATGCAAAGATGAGGATTAAGTAATTTAAATGGCTCCAACACTTAATTTCAGATTCCTGTACAATTTAATATAAAGAATCATATGAAGTCATTGATTCTTCTGTGGTGTAAGGTAAGAATGATAAATAAAGCTCAAACACAGTGTCATAGAGGAGGGCAACCCTCTGTGCAAACGCACCTCCCTCAGATTTTGCATTGCACAGTTAGTTACATAGCAGCCGTACAGATAACCATTCACAGTAAAAAAGACTGTCTTTTACATATTTTTATTGTTTTCTCCCACAATTTATCTTCCCGACAGGGGCACTCCTTGCATCTCAATCAGGATCATATCCCCTACACACACACAATGATGGTGAGGGGAGGAGGGGGGGGGGTGGTTCTGGTTAAAGTAGTAATTGACATAAATATGATATAATTGACTTACCAGATGAACTACCAACAAGGATCACTGTATCGTTTGCTGTAAGATGAAGCAGGTTGTGTTTGGTAAAGGCTTCAATGCTGATGTCATTCTGGCTATTTCCCTACAAAGATCAGAAAATTAACCAATTTACCAAGCATATCCAGGAATAGACATTACACATAGCTTGACATGATGAAAGTTGTATATAAACCAATAGCTAAACCTGATTTAGAAAATAACAAGAGCATCAATGATGCAGTATCTCAATACTGGAAGTTTTAATTTTGATTCCTAATTTCAAATCTTTGCTCTGTCTCTACAATTATCAATATCAATCATGGTACAACAAATATATAACTTGCATTTTTGCTACTTTGCCACGAATAGTCTCTGCAGGTTACACTTTATCCTGCTAGTCTTGCCTTTAGCGCTCATTGCCTGTTAGTCGAAAGAACGACATTGCAAGGTTTAGTAATGTCATAGAATACCTAAGAACTTGTTTTTTATGTGGTATCCTTCATCTTAGGTCAGTCTCTGTTGGACTTTTTGGTCATATAGTTTGACGTCAATGACAACAGCCAAATTAGAAGAGGCGAACAACTCGACCATATTCTTGATGCCTGCCTTGAGAGCTAGGCCTATTGACCTACTGTATGTTACTGTAGTGGTGACTACCATCAAAACTGTGTCCATTTCTAGATATCAAAACAACCCACGTTTTTCCATCTCAATTTTTTGGACATGAAGATTTCATGGATTTATGACTTGGAAAAAAATAATGTAAAAGAAGATTACAAGTTTTCATATGCAAGTGATGGGTGGCCTCCTCTTCCCCTAATAGCCACCTCAGTTCCTCTCCATTTTGTTATTTTATTTTAATTCTTTGTACATTTGATGTGAAACATTACAGGTTCAAAAGAAAGCTAAACATACTTCATATAACCTTATACATCTTATATCCTTATAAATAAAACATAACCTTATACAATTTTTATAGTCTCATAAAAGTTGTGATGCTATGGCCGGCTCCTCTTTTATACGTACCCATCAAACAAACTTACCCTGGTCCTTCCTAGGAAAAGCTGTCTGAACACCAGTACAATGCTAATGTGGCTATCACTGAAAGCCTAATAGGCCTAGGCTTATATATATATATATTTTTTAAATGCACTAGGCCTACAGTAAGTGGCCTTCAGAAATACAAGAATGTGTATACGTAATTATACAAAAAACATGAAGGGCAATCAAACAAACTTATCATGGCCCTTGCTCTGAAAAGCTACCTGAACACCAGCACTATCCTTAAATGGAATTCAGCAGTACAGAATGTAATTAGCATGCAATACATTAACACCTCGAGTACCTAACTACACTACAGAAATTGGTCGCGAGCGTAGCCATTTTCGTGTAGCTGTTATGAGTCATAGCCAATCTGCTACAAAACAGACTTGGGGGCGGGGCTTAATCATCAAAACGGACCTTTTAACTAATAGTAGGGGCGGCAGCTCAGTGTTGTTTTAAGAAAGAAAAATCATTTAAACATCAAATAAAGCAAATAAAAGCCATAAAATGTCATATACAGGTAGTAAAAGTCTTATTAATACCTACCTGTAAACAACAAATGAAAGTTTAAAATGTTAATAAAATATATAATACATAGGACCCTATCTTAGACGATACCACTGTTGAAAGACAGTTCTATTCTATTCTCTTTCATAAAACATAAGTTTTGGAGCGTGTGCAAAACAGGTCTGTCAAAGTGTGTTTTCAGTCCAAATTGGCCTGATTTGGACATAAATCGGTGAAAAAGTCACAGAATGAGATACAATTCTGGAATAAAAAATAGTAACTTTTGTTGGTCTATATGATATATTCTTGCTCTGGAAATTCCAGAGAAAAAGAACTTTGTTTGAAGACGCTGAAAATTTTTAAGAGAAGAGAGAGTGCCACTTACTGTTACAATATCTCTATACATGTAATGTATTGAGATAAAAACTTTTATTGCATTCCAAATTCAAATAAATATTAATATCCTTACCAGGTCTCCTTCCTTATTGCCCCACGATGAGAAACCTCCCTGCAAGAAACCACGGACGTCCTCAAAATCTTTAAGAAAATGAAGAGGAGGCAAAAATGACATGAGATACCACAAAGGTTTATATGTGATCATCTAGACAGAATACTTCAAGATCAAGACTCTTGTGTAGCTGTGAGGGTGACTGCCCCTAAATCATTAGGTTCCCGACTTACACCCTCACCAGGGAACCAGATTCTCTTGACCTATTTAAACTTGCTGATTTGCGATGGTTGTTGAGGGGAGTCTTCCGTGGATTAGTTTTTTTTCTGGTTTTACAAATTGGGAACTGGAGTTTGGGTTTATTCTTTTGATGGTTTCAAAGTAACTTCACTCACTACAGCTGCAGTGCAGTGATGAGCCTTCATCTCGGTCAGTATTTGACACATTGGTCAGATGCTGACACTCTCATCCGTAGGATGGGGATGTTTTGGGATCTCTTGGGAGTGGGAGAGGGTGCAAGAACTACATGCATGCATCCTCACTCTTGGAACATTTATTGAAAAGGGAACTTAGGCTTTGTTACATGTCGGTGTTCAACAACCATCATTACAGAGGATGGTGGTGTCAAATGAACTTTTGTTGTCTTCCTAACTCTGGGGAAATACTTAAACTCTAATACAAAACTGGGTTTCAGCATTGAGGTATCATACATCAAGACTACAATCACAACAATTCCTAGATCTTTTGTCAGACAGTTTCTCTGCAGAGCTGATCAAGACAAATTCATTCTAATATGACAAGAGTCGTACTAGATTAGGTAGCTCTACTACATGGGCCACAGGGATTCATATTCATGTTGGGGCTGCACTATATTTTCAAAATTTGTCAATTCAAGTATGTGTTCAAGTCAAAGCAAACCAAACAGAAAACTATGATTGTGCATTTGCTGTGTCTAAACAATATGTCATTTGCCAGAATCTCAGCTTGTCATTTTGTCTAAAAAATTTGGGATTTCCATTTCACTTGTCAATTGTAATAGTTTACCTACACAAAATTGTAACTAATTTTCCTTCTTTATGGTTTTAAGTTGGTCTGAAATTCACCTCTCAGGCTCTGTAGAATCAGTATCCACACAATAGGTTTGATATTCTAAGGATACCTATATATACCACATATACTACCAAACCCATTCTCACATACAATATACTTGTCCAGTGGACCAGTAAACCTATACATTTCATCCTTATTTCACTTCATCATGTTTTATCAAGCCTACTAGATATAGTGGCCCACCCCCCATCCCCCACTTTTTATGTTGACACAGCCTACACATGTATGGCTTGAACTTCAAGTGAAATTAATGTTTAGGTTATGTGTTCTGGTGGGGTGAATCGGTACAGGCTTTTAATGTTTATTTTACAGCATGCAAGGTTCACCCTGTCATCTCCATAACACTGCTATTACGAGGGAGGTTTAATGTACAGTATACATATACCCAACAGTATACCTCTGTTGGGTCTAATGGTTCAGCTGTTTAATGTACATTTCATGGCATGCAAGGTTGCCCCTTTCATCTATATATCACTAGTATTACTAGGGAGGTTTAATACTTATCCAACCATATATTTTGTTCTGTTGGCCGGGTGTAATGGTTCAGCTTTTTAATGTGCATTTCAAGGCATGCAAGGTTGGCCTTGTCATCTGCATATCACTAGTATTACTATGGAGGTTTAATACTTATCCAACCATATATTTTGTTCTGTTGTCCGAGTCTAATGGTTCAGCTTTTTAAAGTGACTGTCACAGCATGCTTATGACAGTCACATGATTTATGTATCAGGCATTTCTGAGTGAATAATTTACTCAAATGAAGATGGTCAATGACTCAAAATAGAATAAACAACAACAACATGAACCAAAGTATAAGAGCAAAGAGGAAAAGTATATTTAATATGATATTAATAATATTACCTGAGCCATATGTTGGAGGACATTCTGATGCATCGATCAGGCCTAGCATACCAAGGTGATCTTTTCCCAGGTAATAGAGATGTCCATTGCTGTTTAAGCTGTTATGAAAGAAAAACAAAAGTCACAAATCAATCAAACAACCAATACAGTTAAATTTACTAGAACATATTTGTCATATTTGTAATAAGAAAAGGAAAATTTTACAATCATTTCTTTTAAACGTAGAATTAATCTCATATCACTCAGAGGATCTAAATAACAAAAAAAAATGTCTTACTAAACCTGTTACTTTACTTTTAACCCTGCAAATTTAAGACCTTCATTTGTTTTCAGCTGCCATCATTAAGAAAAGTTTATTTCATAGACTTTCATAATTAGAGACAAACTCTGTAGTGAAAAAAAAGAAGCAGCAACCAGGAGAGGCTTGCGACCTCAGTGCAGCCATCGACGAGATAAAACAGGACTACAGTAAATGATGACCACAACCTGTCCACAATATTCCTAAAGCTGTCTTTTGGGTGTGAGACTTCACAACTTGAATTCAAATCACTCCTAATAAGTCTGCCTATTTATCCATTTTGGTGGGTTTCATCAGGCACACTAGACACCCCCTCTCATCACGTTCATTTTGAACTTGCTTCTGTTGCTTGATAGGTTCGGTCACTGGGGCAGCCTACGATGCATGCAAGGGCTGCGGCTTAGTTTAGTCGGCCAGATAATAAACTACTGAAGACATCGTATAATCTCACTCCTTCTAAAACAACAACTTTTCAAAACCTTTATGTTAATAAGGATGTGGGTAATATGACTACCATAGTCTCCCAACTTATCATAATTTCACTTTCATATGTGATATAAATATTTATGTTACTTTAGCACTGTATCCTCCTTGGTGATATGTATTATGCTTTCACTAAACTAGGTAAAATCCACTCTATAGCTAGATGCCAAGTTTAACATAATATGACTTCTTGATTGGTATTCTTTGTCTTATGTTAAACCTTTATTAATCACAGCTTTACATATTTTTACGAAGCTATAAAACTGTAATTCAACTTGAAGAGACTAAATATTATGTCGACAAATCGGTAGCTAACAGCTACTTGACAACAATCATATCATAATGTTAATTTTGAAAAACAATATACTTTTCCTTTCGCCCAAATATCTTCACACATCAAAACGAAAGGTTTCCCTAAACAACAGAAGAGGTACTTGAAGGGAGGGAGCCTATAACTAACCCAATCAAAATAGACTACCGAAAGTTTTCCTGATCGTAACATACTAGAATAAATGTCCCCACTTTCGGTTTTGTTATGTATTTCACTTTTCAATTGACCCTTATGTATATTAGACTCTTATCGTAGTTTATTTCTGCAAAATCAGTATGAAAATAAGGAAATGACTGCTTTGAAAGCTAGTTTCATGTTATTGTATGAAGAATGGTATATCATGTTTATGAATCGAGTGTCCTGTGAGGAGTGAAGAGAACAACACGAGATAACTTGATAGAAAAAAACTGAATTGACCTTCAACTGGGCCACTTCGAGAACAACTTTCTTATTGATACAGGCTATTGGCTATGAGTGTAAACAACTCTTATTATCATCATCTCAGAGAGTGCATATTCAGATTAGCCTGGTCAAGTAAATTAATTTTCTAATAAAAAGAAACTGCCCCTGGAAATACGCACGGATTACACTCGCCAAAGAAAAACAAAACCTTTGAAAATTGGAGCTTTAAACAGTACAATCTATAAATTCAGATAAAACCTTGCTACTGCTCGGATGATATGGAGTTCTGCCTGGATCTAATTGTTGAATTCAGAGCTGAGTTTCATCTAAATCTAGTCAAGTGTAGCATACCCCACATACCAGCTCCTTTAAATACAAAGAAACTGAAAGCATGCAGGGTGCGTACAAGTTTAAACCATCTCTAATTGGAACCCAAAGCTCTTACCTCCTCACCCTAACCACCACCCTCTTTAAAATTAACTGGAATGGTACTTTCAATGGACTGAAAGCAATAAATATGTTGACAGGTTTAATTCAAGTTATCACCATGGTTACCTCTTCCCTGCAGCTGAGATTACCGTCGCTATATCGTCTTGTCGTCTGTCAGGAATATCCTTCAAGACCTTGTAGTACATATTAAGTAGTGTCTTTACCATACCCCTGCTACTGCTGTTGTTGTTGGAGCTTCTGTTCGTATCACCCATGACCGTGTGCAGGCTGACTTGAAAGATGACGTCCAGTAACACTTTAGTCGCTGTTCCACCCTTCATTCTCGAAGAACCTGTTATCGGTTCCGGCTACAGAGAAGAAAATACAGGAGAGTATATCTGTAGTGATGGAATATGAGGAAAACCAAAGACCTGTCCACCCATATTACACTGAATGATAAGGAGCTGTCCACCAAGTCTGGACAAATTGATAACGAATGATAAAGAGCTGTCCACCAAGTCCGGACAAATTAATAACGAATGATAAAGAGCTGTCCACTCAGTCCGGACAAATCGATTAACGCATGATAAAGAGCTGTCCACCCAGTGTGGACAAATTAATAACAAATGATAAAGAGCTGTCCACTCAGTGCAGACAAATTAATAACAAATGATAAAAAGCTGTCCACCCAGTGTGGACAAATTAATAACAAATGATAAAGAGCTGTCCACTCAGTCCGGACAAATTAATGACAAATGATAAAGAGCTGTCCACTCAGTCCGGACAAATTAATGACAAATGATAAAGAGCTGTCCACCCAGTCCGGACAAATTAATGACAAATGATAAAGAGCTGTCCACCCAGTCCGGACAAATTAGTAACAAATGATAAAGAACTGTCCACCCAGTGCGGACAACTTGATTACGAATGATAAAGAGCTGTCCACCCAGTCCGAACAAATTGATGCTGTCCAACCAGTGTGGATAAATTAATAACAAATGATAAAGGGCTGTTCACCCAGTTCGGACAAATTGATAACAAATGACAATGAGCTGCCCACCCATATTCTCTTGCATATGTATATAGAATAATTTTCAGTGGCAGGAAACTGACCTCAATGGAATACAGAATCTTGCGGTATTGGGTGAGTTTGACCGTGGTCTCTAATAGTCAGATGGATGTTTTTTAATCCAGTAGAATTAATTTTTGTCCATCTAAAGGATTTGATTATCATGATTTTAGAGAGGGCTCTCAGACTTGACTACTACTGCAAGGTGCATGTAACACCATTGCATCAGGATGGAGCATCAGAGGGGCAGAAAGTTATGTGATAAATTCACAGTATATTGGTACATCTTACCCCAATCACTGGATTCAAAATGGCTGCTTTGTTCTGAGACTGTGCTTCTTGCATTCTGTTAAATACTGTCAAGAGAAAAGCAAAGATCTATGTGTAACCATAGTGATTACATTTGCTACCTAACATTTGCATATATGTAAATGTATGATTGCCTTTAATCACAGAGGTTTCAGTAGCCTAGACTAAAGGAATCACATTCCAGTAGACCCATTATAATTTGATAACGAAAATGTTTCTAAAATGAGGGAGGGCATATTCCCTTTAATGTATACCTTTTAAGTGACAGGTTTCAGTCATAACACTTGAGTGTGATATTGATAGATCTCATAATGTGGGTAATATAGTATCCACTTAGGTACTAACAGCTTACTACCTACTTAGGTACTAACAGCTTACTACCTACTTAGGTACTAACAGCTTACTACCTACTTAGGTACTAACAGCTTACTACCTACTTAGGTACTAACAGCTTACTACCTACTTAGGTACTAACAGCTTACTACCTACTTGGGTACTAACAGCTTACTACCTACTTCATCTCCATTTGATAAACAAGCCATGTTTGTTTGTGTAGTTCTGTCATTCAAGTCATCCTATAGCCTAACAGCATGAATTGCTATTTTATAGCCTTACAGCCTGCATTGCTATTTAATAGCCTAACAGTGTGCATTGCTATTAGCCTAACAGCGTGCATTGCTATGAGCCTTACAGTGTGCATTGTTATTTTATAGCCTAACAGCTGGCATTGCTATTAGCCTTACAGGGGGCATTGCTATTTTATAGCCTAACAGCCTGCATTGCTACTCTATAGTCAAGCAGCCTGCATTGCTATTTGGCATTATGAACACTGCTGCAGTGGAGTATTGGCATATCATCTGGGATATCCCTTTGAGATACTAACAGTTTCATACCACTCGGGGAAGTCCCTTGAGTGTGATGTTGGCAAAGTATGATAATGAGGATAGACTCTGTTTGAAGTTTTAATATACCAAACAGTTCCCACTACAGGAAATCACTAGAGTGGGGTGTTGACAAGACTGATCATATATAATAATTAATTCAAAGGAATTGTCTGACTGAAGTCAAGAAATGGGTTCCATCTCCATTCTTTTTTAACTTCTACACTAATCTATTACCTACTTTACTTTTATAGTACAGCACCTGGCATTTGTCTTTAATGTTCTTACGACCATTTCATTACCACTTGATGGAAAAATTGAAGGGTATAGTCAACACAATGGATATGAAAACGACTGTCGTGTGACTTTCATGGTTTCATTCATCGTTAATAAATGAAAATACAACAAACCTGAGGCACATGTCTGATTCCAATTCTCCACTTGATTATCCCTAGCTTGATTAAAGCAGCATTTTGCGTTGGGTCGCTTTTTTCCACTTTTTTAATATGCATCGATTTTTTTACATGTATCAATCATAAAACAGCAATCTAAGATACCATCCAAGTTTCACCCTGCCAAGAGCATTAATTAGCGAGTAATTAACGATTTATGTCGATAAATGAGAAGAGTGTCCTCGACAAATTTCACAGTTAAAATTAATCGCATACAATTCCGCCAAACCCACTAGTTTGAATTCAACCAATCAGAGATGCAGGTTTAGTTATGAGCCGTTGCTAAAAATAGATTCAAGACTTCGCGATGGTTGTACCAGGGAGTTGTTATGCAACTCCCTGGTACAACTGCCATATAGACTGTACACAAATCAAGCGTGGTGTTATATTACGTATCTGTCAATGACGTTCGTAGTGTTTAAATATTCATATTATGGGCGAGGTTTATTGGGTTCCCAACGGAAAATATCTTGGAGAACAACAAAGTTGAAAGTTGCAAATTTTTCGACTTTTATGCCACCATCTGAAGTAAAATATAAATAGATTAGCTAGTTATGTATGTCGTTATGGCAAAGTGGAATCAGTGAGGTTGAGAAAAATCATAGAAAAGGACGCAAAATGCTGCTTTAAGAGGTTTAAAACCAATCAAGACCGGATAGAACCGATCAAGATATTAATAAATGAAAATACAACAAACCTGAGGCACATGTCTGATTCCAATTCTCCACTTGATTATCCCTGGCTTGATTAAGAGGTTTAAAACCAATCAAGACCGGATAGAACCGATCAAGATATTAATAAATGAAAATACAACAAACCTGAGGCACATGTCTGATTCCAATTCTCCACTTGATTATCCCTGGCTTGATTAAGAGGTTTAAAACCAATCAAGACCGGATAGAACCGATCAAGATATTAATAAATGAAAATACAACAAACCTGAGGCACATGTCTGATTCCAATTCTCCACTTGATTATCCCTAGCTTGATTAAGAGGATTAAAACCAATCAGGACCGGATAGAACCGATCAAGATTTTGCAGGCAGTGATCTATTTGTCCCGCAACATACGCAGCCTGAAGAAAATAAAATTCATTGTCCAGTCGTAATTAAATTCAAGAAAACTCAGCAAAACATGTTTGGTGTCGCTCCAGTATACATGCTACTTTGAACCCTATTTAGGTAAAACAAATGTTAATTAGTTAATGTTAATGAATACCATAATTCTGAAGAATACATCATTAACTGTTAATCCTGCACCTCAATAAATAAAGATTGCTCACTGAACATTGAGAGTTTGCTCACACACTGCAATAATGAACTCAAATGAACTACTGTACTCACGGACAAACCACATGTGATCCCGATGTACAGTACATATTCCTTTTCAGCACACAACTATAGTAAAGAAGAAGAAAGCGAAACAAAAAAATTAGAAGCAAAATAGTCATATAGGGAACAAAATTGAAAGAATGAACTGCACAGAATTTCAATATCTAACAATGCAAAGCAATTCCATAACATCATATACTTTCTATAATCATGAATACAGCCATGTAAGGTATGCTACACAATGAGCTGTGTAACAAGTTTATGTTGCCCTTTTTTATTATTGGTCAATATGGAAAGAAACTAATGTTACAGTATTTCCAAAGGAATGGATATCTACTAAGAGTTAAATGAGCCATTCAATGAAGGATGATGGCTTTAACAGTGGATTATTAAGAGAAGGGGGTAATATGGCAATCTTTTGGGCACAAGGACGATTTGCAAAAATTAAAATAAAGTATGAGTTTGTATTAAACAGCTATGAGGTACAATTATAGTAAGATATATCAATGATGTCCATTCAGTGTTGCAATTGGGAATAGTGTCCTACCTTACAATAATGTATGGGCAATAATACAAAATTTCAAAGGAGGAGAAAAGGTATTATGAAAAAGTGTCTCGTGTCCTGTTAGGTAGTAAAATATAAGTTACTCAGAGTAACTGACATTTTTATCAAACAGCAAATAATAAACTAACTGCTGACAATTAATGTAAAGTAACTGAATATAGAAGGAAAACTGATTCAGACAAATAACCATGGCAACAGAGCAGAGAGAAATGTTAGGGCTAGAACATGATTAAACCTGCACCTCAGGGCTTGGTAATGATCAATGATCTTTGATTGAGGGTAGACTGACCTGATCCAGAACTTTTCGTCCGAGGTTGGGGTCATCTTCCTGTGCTTCTGTTGATCTTAAAAGAGCTATGTCTCCCCCAGCGATGAGATAATCACAACACGCTGTAAGCCCTCCTTGTCTGCAAAGAAATTTGTTGATGTCTCGCTGTGAAGCAAAGTGCAACAGAAAACCTGTTAATGTTGTATAGTAATCAGTTTGTAAAACACAAAACTGATCGCTAAGACCGGCCACTCTCTCTTCTGGTGTTCTTACAATGTCAATGTTACCGCCAGGTGTGCTTATAAACCAAAACTGTCATGTGATGCTGAGTGTTTAGCAGTGTGTTTTCACTTAAAGTGTTATAAATAGACCTAGTCTGTATGGCAAGCTGTCAAAGATTAAACCCTTCCAAGGTAAATGTGCAAACTGATATCTTTTCATTCTTAATCTGCATTTAATTTGAAGTCACACACACTGCTCTGTGATGTAGTGACTATACTAGCTGATTTACAGCTGCTTCCAGAGGTAACTTCAACATATACATGTCATATACTATGCTGCTAACTAAATATAAATTAAACTATTTGTGTAGTATGTGGCATGCTATGTATGCAATGATAATGTGTGCTATATATCTGCTTGACTCAACCTAGGACAACAGCATAGAAACGTACAAGTGTGCAAATGGAATACAATACTGTATGAAAGGTCTCTAACAGGCCATTGTAAACCAATGTTAAAGTGAATGAAGCAAGATCCCTATCCATACTAATACTCGTCGTATCATAGCACAAAGTTATACCATTGTATTACACTGCTGAGTGGAGAGGGGGAAGGGGTGGGGTATGCTCTGATATTATTCACAGTGTGAGTCTATGTATTCAGAACTGTTGGTTATTGGTTTTATCTGTCAAGTGGTCTTGTATCTTAGATACTAGTTTGGGTCATCTTGATAGATCAAAGGGGAGGTGGGGAGGGGGGATGGGGGTGAGGATGGGTATGTAAGGATTGTCCTCAACTGTATGTAGTTATTCACTATTCCATCCTTACCATTTCACCCCTAAGTTGAAAATTTAAGTTTTTTCTTAACTCTGTTCTCTGACCCAAATCTGGAACTTTTATAAGATTGATCTCAATCGTTGCATTTTGCCCTTCATGTGTCACTACAAACTTTATTGAAAAGTAAAAAAAAAAAAAAAAAAAAGCCAGATTTAGGATAATCTTAGTCAATGAATAAATTCATTGTGACACTTGTACCCACCTGATGTTCCATGGCAACTCATCAATATGCATGACATGGTAGACTCAGTGTGTTACATATTCTGTTAGATCATAGAGTAACTGTACTAACGCAGTACATTTCAAACATATCTCATTATACAGTTACAGCAGCAAACATCACACCAGGGATCGACCAACTACTTACGCTGACATAGAACCCAAGTCTCCCCGATGTTCCACAGCCACTCATTACTAGGCATGACTTTGTAGGGTTCTGGAAAAGATAAAAAGACAACCTGGAATATATTGAGGATTGAATATCCTCCTCCCCTGCCCCCCTACCCCATCCCCTATCCACCCCCCAAAAAATGAGTAAGAGAGAAAAGACTGTTAAAAAATTGCTTATCTACAGCAAAATGGCCTGTGTAAGTAAATATGTTATAAAAGTTTGAGGGTCTGTCATTTCAATAGGCCAACTGAAGAAGATTTAAAAATGAATACAAGACTTTCCTTGAATGACATAATATCACAATTGAAAGCTGTCTGCTTTGATTCCAGATATAATTTAAGTTGAAGACTTGTAGAGCTCAATCTCCAACTCATGATGGTGGTATGTGTGGTCTAACATCTTGTGTGTTTTGTAAAAGGTGTAGAATATTATTGGTTGGAGAAGGGAATTCCAAACAATGACTTCAGGAATACAGGTCAATTCCCATCATCAAATAATCTATCCAGGCCAAAGTGAGTGTCCACAGATCACATAACATTTCTTTATTGAATGGTAAAGAGTAAAGAAATTAATGCTTAGAACATGATTAAAACCAGTTACCTCTGGGTTAATGGCTCAGCGCCCTACCAACTACAGTACAAAGCTACCCAGCACTTAGCTGTTGGCAATTCCTACAAAGCCATTTCCTTGTTGAGGGTGTCAGTTAGAAGCAAAAGTATTCCTATCTGAGACTTACTTTAGGGAAAGTGAAACACATGGCAAACTGACACTAACGACATGCCATCTTAATACATAACTTGAAGCTGCAGTTTGGAATGGAGATGAAAGTTCACTTCCTGATAAAACAATCCAGGTATAGATATACAGGTACTACAAACCTGGAATACTTGGGTTGCTTTATGGATAGTATCTTCCAAGGCCTGTAATATTCTGTCACTGAAGATATTCTGCAAAGAAGAGAAACCACATTAAACTGACAGTTATAACCAAATGATGCTATAAATAAGAATGCTTTCTGTTTGCTTAGTTGCTGACGTTGATCGTCTGGCTAATTAGTCTCTGAACAAGAAAGGTCATTAAAATTTTCAAAGATGGCAATTTTTAAAGAATTCACCATTTGGGCAATTAACTTGCGATTGAAAAAAGGACGAAGCACCCTGTTGAAATTAAGTCAGTACCGTGAAAGTAGGCCCGATGAGAATAGGGTCAAGGAGGCTTTAGTTTCATATCTCAATGACAGTGATTGTCTATATAATCCTGTCGAGACGTTTTGTGAGCAGGGTTGCAATCATATTGTATATAGTCTATTGTGAAAGATTAACAGGTATAGTTTGACTGAAAATAACATTAAATATGAAACACACTGTGCACTGACACTTGCTGAGACACAGAATGAAGAATGAAACTTCCTCGTCTGTCACATGTAAAGCATAAAAAGGTTTCTTTTTTCAAAGTATATCAATTACACTTATGTTACATCTAGACTGAAAAGTAAGTAAATGAGGTGTGACTATTAAGGAAAGTGAAGAATCCATAAACAGACTGATAGGTATAAGCTTCAATATATGCTGGGATAATTCTCCAAAACAGTTCACTAATGACCAGATGTTGTTGATTTTCGCACACTTTGATATAAACAAAGATAAAATCAAGACCCTTTCATTTAAGGTGTAAACCTTGCTGATTGATTGTCTAATACAAAACCCAGAACAAGCTGGCATAATTACACACACAATAAGACCTTGTATGGATTGTTGACTGTTATGAATGGTTGGGAATTCCCAAGAAAGGTCGTTACTGTATGTGAGCCTGTTTAGGTAGTATGTGTTTGTCTATTACAGTATATAGAGGAACTATAGTGTACCGGCAGTAGAATACTAACATACAGGGTCATATATAGAGTAGATCTATTCACTTAGTATTAGTACAGTAACACCTAGAAAAGTGTTTAAGGTTATAAATGGTTGGGAATTCCCAAGAAAGGTTGTTGATGTGAGCCTGTCTAGGTAGTATGTGTTTGTCTATTACAGTATGTAGAGGAACTATAGTGTACCAGCAGTAGAATACTACTGTACAGGGTCATATAGAGAGAAGATCTATTCACTTAGTATTAGTACAGTAACACCTAGAAAAGTGTTTAAGGTTATAAATGGTTGGGAATTCCCAAGAAAGGTTGTTGATGTGAGCCTGTTTAAGTAGTGTGTGTTTGTCTATTACAGTATGAAGAGGAAATCTAGTGTACCAGCAGTAGAATACTACTGTGCAGGGTCATATAGAGAGTAGATCTATTCACTTAGTATTAGTATAGTAACACCTAGAAAGTCTTTAAGGTTACAAAACGGTGCTCTGTAGCCACACGCCCACGAGGGCGCTGTCTTATCCATCCTATCTAGTTCCGTGCCTTGACCAGTTGCAGTCTCTGACTGCAGACCATAAAGGTATCTTGTGTTGATCACTATTAGTGTACAATGTACATACAATTTTGTGAATAGGAAGTCTTTCAAACCATATTTTCACAGCTTCATATGAAACTAATTATTTTAAGTACCTTAAGTTGTGTTTTTAAGCACTTTTCTTTTCCGTTCAGCCAGACTGCACAAGTTAAACCTTCAATTTGTCAACTTTCAGCCATGATGTCTATTTGCAGCTCATCCTGTGAACAGTATAGCCATAGGCGAAGGAGCCTAATTTGATTTGGGGGCTGTAACGACTTGTCCGAAAAATATAACCTAATATACGCCCCTTTAACATGTTAATGTGCATATCATATAGGCATTCATTGGTTATTACATTACATGCCAATAACATACAATCATTTCCATGTTATCACCTTTCCATATTGGTTAGAATTATGGGGGAAGTTGTTACAATAATAATGATAATAATAATATAAGTTAAACCATTGAAAAACACATTGCAAATTATTCTTCTTTCAGTAGGTGCCCCGAAAAATTCTCAGCATATTGCCAGAATTTTTACCAAAAAATTTGGTTGGGGGGGCTGCAGCCCCCCAGCCTCCTACGCCTATGATATAGCTCAAGCACATTAGGACCAACATAACAGAGTCCTCTGAAGGAACGCTGGAGAGCCTCATTAGCACATCATGTAGTAAGTAGAAATTCTCACCATTGGGAGTACATTCATGAGATAATGACATCATGGTTTCAGTGGCTGATCTGAATGCTGTTTTTGTCTACAAATTTGCTTGAGATTTTGCAGTCAATAACACCATTATCATTTTCAACCCAGACATATCACTAACATGTTAACTTACAATGTTCCAGGTCCTATTATAACACTACCGTGAGTAATTACTAGGGTATGTTAGGGCTAGGGTTTGGGTTTTTGCAATCAAACATGTCATTTACATAATTACCTCATGGTCCATCCATCCTTTAAATATCTCCAAGTCACACTTCGATATTTGGCTGACGATATCTACAAAACAAACAGAAAAAACACTTAATATGTGATAACTGAGTGTCATGAATTATCAATGTTATCAGTTAGAAGGCCTGTTAATTAATTAATGTGATACCAAGACTTTCAGTACCATTAAAACAACAAGCAACACCCAAGTCCCACCCTCACCCTTCCCCGTTCCAGACCCACTGGTAAGAATACGGGTCCATTAGTTTCTTCTGCTCACTGCTTCTGCCAAATTCAGTGACTATAAATGTCACAACAATTCTTTCCTATAAAGATGTAAATTACTTAATTGATCGATAGCAATGGGTATTCACAGCGATTACAGTCACACCAGACTACACTTCAGCATAAAAGATACCTTGGTTTTTTATTTCATGCCAAAGCAGATGATTAAAACCTCAAGGAGTTCTATTACTTTTCAAACATCAATCATTCATGTAAAGCCTACTGTACGTCATCTCCATAGCAGATACTCATAAACCTACTCAAAATTGCAGTTTACATCATTATTCATAGTTCAAAGGTCAAGCACCAGCTGATAACACATCTGTGGTCAAGAGGATATATACTTCATAGTTTCCATACTGAATGCAACGTAACACTCAGGGTTGATGGCAGGAACCAGCTAGGTCGAATGGCCCTCACAACTTGTGAAACTAGATCCCCTTGATCCCTCAGACAATATTTCAAGTGAAAGCATGTTTCAAATGTTTCGGAGCGCCCGACCATCAACCACTATTAGATGCATTATTTCCCTAAAGATTACACTGAATAATATGTAAACAAACTTGCTGCTATAAGATAGTTTGTACATCAATAGTATATTAAGAAATGCCAAATAGCACCTAGTTAACAATCAAGTGGCACCTAGTTAACAATCAAGTGGCACCTAGTTTACAATCAAGGGGCACCTAGTATACAAGCAGGTGGCACCCATATGTACATATATATATACACATGTACATATGTATACATATGTACATATGTTTGATAGTATATTGTGCACATAATTACAGTATATCAATATTTTATGGGAAACAAAACCTCAAAGCTGCCATCCAAAATGTGAGGACTGTACTTTTCCCTGCTTTCATAGATGATATGCCTCCTTGCACCGCAGACAAAGAATGGATCGGTTCCCTCTCAATGGGAGTGTGGTGCATGAACAAATTAGCCATATAAGTAGTCCTTAAACCCCAGATATATTTTTTACATACCCACTCAAATATATGAAAATAACATGATGATGAATAGCACATTGGCTATATGAACAGCATGCTAGGCCACCAGTACATGAATGTCCAGAGTCAAAATATTATAGTGAGACAACAAAGGGTCCAAAAAAGAATACATACACATCTATAAAGCAAATAAATCCAAAGGCATTCCTTTTTATTTGATAGGTAGACGTTGTGCCAGTAGTACAGTATTGGTGGACATGGAGGGTCATTTCATATTTCATTTTTATGAATGTGTTCATGTTTATGCTAAATCTCTTAGCGGTGACACTCACTGCCTGATGTACATCTGAGTCAGGCCTCTACATAACAGTTGATGACATATTTAATTGAAGTACACCAAAGCAAGATATGTCTAGATTACATGTTGGTACATGTTTTTTTGCATACTAACAAACTTATGATAATTTCTGTGCGTGCAAGCGTAATTTGGTGGCAAGAAATGTTATGTATGTGTAGCAAGTTAAACCAAAGTAATAAGCTGTACATACATTATCAATTCATAGGAAGTGCGTGCGTGCTTAAAGGGATGTTTTACAACAGAATATATGGAAGGAGGAAAGATGCCCGTACCATTGGGGTTTGATGTGTCTATATTCCAAGTCAAAGGATTACTGCCTTCTGTTACACGATTAGTAGATGCTTCCTCCATTTAGATCTGAAATAAATAAATTACATACATTTAATCAAAGTAATATTATTTCTAATAATTTCAATGTATTCATTACCTTTTGGGTTGGCCTTGACCATGACAGACAGCAATTATTTACATTATGTTGACTGGTTAGTGGTTGTATACTACTCACTTCTAACACTAACACATAAAACTGAATAGCCTACACAATGTGCAGCGTGAATGATATGAAGTATTTTGATTGATGCAACTACTGTAGCTCATAGCTGAGTGCTCACTTAACATCAGTTCTTAAAGACAATAGTAGTGAAACTGCAAAGAAGACCATAGCCCTAATATATAACTTGTTTGCCATTTGAAGCATCTGTACTTTCTATAAAAGGATGATCAGTATTGACATCAAAATAGATGTTAGAAGTTTCAAGACTATTTTCCCAGGGGCTCTGATCCTCCAAATGATTTCCTGCGTACTGTGAAATGTTTAAGTATCTCAGTTGAGGACGACTACATTGAGATGGGCAGTGAAAACTCGAAATTTGAGCATGATGATAATTGATGACCTTGAAGTGTATTCCAGTGTTTAGATAGTCTGTTGTTTAAATAATTTGTTTGAAACTTTTTTTGAAACCTTATCCATGTTACAGTTTTCTCTCTTTGAGACTACTTACAAAATGATAAAGAAAAAAAGGCAGGCTTGTGATGTTTGCACACATTCCTGCTACTAAGACTGATATTTAACATATCCATCCAACAGACTTAGTATTCCTTAGTATTTTAGATGAAATAGTCTAAAAGACTTAGTATTCCCTAACTATTTTAAGTGAAGTAGTCTAAAAGACTTAGTATTCCCTACAGTAGTATATTAGATGAAGTACGTAGGCTAAAAGACTTAGTATTCCCTAGTATTTTACATGAAGTGCGTAGCTAAAAGACTTAGTATTCCCTAGTATTTAAGATGAAGTAGGCTAAAAGACTTAGAATTCCCTAGTATTTTAGATGAATTAGATGGTTTTCCCTCCAGGAATCACTCTGACAAGCCCGTGGAAATACCTTTCACAGTTCTACAGTTTAGCTGCTCTATTAATTGTACAGTTTAGTTCCTAGCTATTAATTGTAGTTTAGTTTCCTAGCTATTAGTTGTACAGAACTTTTAGCGCCCTAGAGCTTGTACAGTTTAGCTTCCCAGCTATTGATTGGCTTATGATGACAAATGATGTATATATACTTAATACACACGAGGATGTTTCTTAATACACACAAGGATGTACTTAATGCACACGACGATGTACTTAATGCACACGACAATGTACTTAATACAAACGACGATGTACTTAACACACAAGACGATGTACTTTATTCACACGAGGATGTACCTAATACACACAAAGATGTACCTAATACACACGATGATGTACTTCATACACACGACGATGTTCTTAATACACATGAAAGATGCACCTTATACACATGAAAGATGCACCTTATACACATGAAAGATGTACTTAATACACATAAATAATGTATTAATACACACTACGAAGTATAGGAACTCACTTGGGAACTAGAAGGGAAATGAAGCAACAAGAGAATTCGCCACACATATAAGGATCCCTGCCCACTATTCAGTTAAAGCTTGGCGATGCTTCTATTCACAGATCATCGTCTGTAAGGAACCTGGACGTCACTTTAGATTCCACCATGAGCATGTCTGAGCATATAAATATTTTTTGTAAAAGTGTTAACTTTGTGAAATTGAAGGTTTATTTCGCAGGATACTTGTCACCATGCAGTGAGGGCCTTGGTCCTGTTGCGCATTGATTAAAGGCCAATTTGTTATGATATATTGGGAAAGTGATCTTAGGTGATTTCAGAGCCTTCAAAACAAAGCTGCGCGTTAGTTTTTTTTTATTGCGGACGTGATCAGCGCTCTTCCCAGCTTCTGTGTACTCTACACTGACTGCCGATTAAGGAGAGGATTAGGTACAAAATCCTTTTGTATGTTTTTAAATCTCTGCATGGTGAGGCTCCCAGCTATCTGATACATTTTCTTTCTTTGCATAAAGCTCCTCTAAGTAATGTTGATGGTTTGAGACGTAGACTCCACTCCTCAACTGATACCACCAGACTCATGATTCCACCCTCAAAGCATAAAACTGGTGATAAATCTTTTCAAGTTATTGGTCCCTGTCTCTGGAACCAGCTGCCTGTGGGTATCTGTGTGGCACTTTCCGTCTCGGTCTTCAAAGGTGACCTCATTGAAACATATTTATTTACTGCACAGATATATTTGTATTTTTTGGCTTTTGTTTAGGGTTGGTGTTTGTTGTTATTGTGTAGTTTATATTTGTTTCTGTAAAGCGCTGTGATCTTTGGTAGAGCGCTTGATCAAATACATAGTAATAATAATAATAAGAAGAAGAAAAGCTTTTAGGGGTTTCTGAAAGTAATTAAATCCATGTTAAAGTTAAGACCTCTCTCTATGTAAGAGTACTTATAGCCTACCTGTAGATGGTAATAGCATATACACAGACATGGCTAATATAGCTAGAGTCAACCCCCATGGGTCGCACAATACACAGATCTCATATCATCGGGGTTGTACTATGTGTGTTTTTGTACAGCTAAGAACATCTCTGGCTTCCATTGAAAAGTGTAACTTTTGTACTGTATATTCACAAGGCATGATTACCAATGACCTGCAGAATAAAATGTACATCAGATGTTTATATGGTGCTAAAGAATTGTTTGTACTCCTTTATGCATATCCTTTCAAGTCTCTCGATGGTTGTACCATATTTGGTCTGTAGACAGTTATGAAATGCTCCATATGGTATTAAATACTCACAAGTCCAAACTGCCTTCTTTTGCAGAGATCACTGAGTGTCTTTGAAGGTTAGATTCTGTTGCAGCAGCTTTGCAAAGTTCCTGAAATCAGTGAGAATCACAGTTTTAAGAGACATAAAAACGATTTACATTGCTTACAGTACATCGAACCACAACAACGCATTCATTATTACCGTACCATAAAGGAAGCAGCTTGCCAATTTAAAACAAAAGAGGAACTGCATTGGCAGATATTAGTGCACATGGGAACAGGAACTCGATTGAGAACAATTACAATCCGGTCCAAGCCGTTACTACACAGTCCAGAAAAATCACTTACATTGTTCTCATTTGTGTTTGTTGAATTTTTTTTTAAATTAATAAAGGGGAAAAATTCATGTGTATTCTTATGTAGTTTGATTTGGTGGTACCTTCTATCTTGATGTGTTCAAGTTAAACATTTGGTGATAATTTGCTACCGTTCCTGCCCGAGAGGGGTTTTAATCAGCTACGTTTATTTACTTGAATACATGTGTACACCACAATTTATAGCCTTTGAAGCAAATATATTTTAAATTGTCTCCCATTGATTAATTTGAGCAATTTTATGCAAATATACTCTCAAAAATGTTTTTATGAATTCTTCAATCATGCAAACCACATTTTCACAAGCAATTACTTCATTGGGGCTTTGCACTGTAAGGCTTGCAGATAAGCACATTTGCAAGTGAAGAAACCTTTATCGATCACAAAATACACCATTGGGGGGGGGGGGGGGATATCACATGTTGATGTAAAAAGCAATTTTAGGTTATGTAAGTACCGTAGTGAATAAAAATATACTGCAGCCTTGCCGTATAAATCAGTTCAAAGGTTAAACGAACACTTGTTTAGTCTTACCATGTGCATCACTGATGGCCTGCAAAGCCTTTAGTAACTTTAGGTTTATGTATTGCACTTCTGTATAGGCTAGGCCGAGTTCAATTTACATTGCATGCCAAATGAACAGAAATTAGCAAAGGGCTCCTGGGAGCAAATTTTTGGACCGTTTCCATCACTAGGACTACTCATTGCAGTAAATCGTTGTGCATAACATTGAATCTCAGTGTGAGACTTGTTTTGGTGTATATACAAGGTCACGACATAAGTATTAACTCAAAGGTAAACACCGCCTTACATTAGAAGCAAGGCTGGCCTTGCCATTCACAACATAAGCCTAGGTATCTCTTTTGCCTAGGTTCATTGCTTTCATTTTTCTAAAACTAATACACCTGCAAAATAGCCTAGGCGATTACTGTGACTGTCTACTAGTACATACTAACGTGATCTTAAACTTAAGCTTTACTTTAGCCTAGAATCACCACACATGCACATGCACAGTACCAGCTGGAACTTGTTATTGTATACGTACGGTAGGCTGTAGTATGTTAGACCAAACCAACCCTGACTTTTGTCATACAATCTTTTGCATTTCGCGTTACTAACATGGATAAGATGTAGGCAGTATTCTGTTCATGTGAACCAAAGCTATGAACGTTAATTGGCGCAATCTCTACATGTACACGGAAACTCAAGGTGGCATTTGACTTTGGACTAATTATCTTATCATGAGACCTAACGTCGTCATATTAGTGTTGCTTGCCTTCATCGTGTTTCCAGTAAACTCACGTAATTGCGGTTGCACAGTTGTAAATCCGAACCCCTGTTATACATGACAGTATTCATTCATAATACAACTAGGCGTGATATGTACTTCGACGTTTCCTGGCAATCCGGGTTGTCGAAAGGACAGTTAATCAGTTGGTATTGTTGACTAATATAACTTTGCCAAACAAATAGTTAATGACGGTAAGTGGAAATTCACCCGATTAGCACCTGGTACAGTGGTACTTAACTATATAACACAAATTTTAGTGTATGCCTATATAATCTGTTGTCACACAAACTCGGGTCGAGTTTACTACCTTTTGTACCTAATTAGTACCTTTTGTATTTTTGTACCTTTAAAGTACCTGGTCCCGAGCGTGATCGAGAAATTCGGGCCAGTGTTTAACCTACATTTCAATCCATGTGCGCAGTGCAAAATATACGTGTCAGAATACCAATACACATAAAGTGGCCAAACATCTAGCTTATTTCTTGATGAATTGTCCACATGCCCTCGGTCATAATTCGCAAAATATACCAACATTTAAGGAGTTTTGAGACAAGTTTGCAGTCACTGATTTGCTGCCATGCTTTTTGGCAAAGTTTTTCACTCCACAAAAGTTGCGAGGGGAAGATATAGATGCTTTGTCAACCTTAGATTTTCATTATGTAAAAGATCGCTTATATTTAGTGTGTTGAGTTAGCGTTCTCAACTGGGTTAATGAGTAGTTTTAATTGCGACCATCTTAGCAAACCGAGAATATTTTAAGAAATCCCGTAACCAATTTATAAACATTGTATTATCTTCGGTGCCATATACAAACAAAATACACTTTCGAAATTTGCTTTCAGGCGCCCTTATTAATCTAAATTCGAAATCGTTTGTACCCAGCATAACGTGAACAGGGGCGTATCCAGGATTTTCCAATAGGGGGGGGGGGGCGTCAGGCATGAATGATCGCCGTCCTGGGGATGGGTCTAAGGGGAGGGGTGTACAATTTTTGCTTTCGAAGAAGGGCTGAAATGCAAAATGGTGTCATATGCATGGGTGCCGTACTTCCGAGTGGGGGGGGGGGTATGACCTTGTTGACTATCTAAGCGTAGCGCCACCATGGGTTGGCGCGAAGCGTACAAGAAAATTTTGGGATTAACAGACCCTCTAGATGGCCGGAAACGGCACTTCCCGTGGTTTCCAAGCGGCATATACCCAACTTTAAAATAGGGATGTCATGTCCGAAATATCTCATAATCAGGATCCAAAATACTTTTTTTAAATTTCGGGGGTTATTTTGGGAAAATTGCCCCTGTCAATCTTGTTTCAGGCGCAACGTTAGAATGTTCGAGAGCTCTTTCATATTATTCGATGAAGAAAATGGCCTCATGCAGGCTGTTATAGGCCTATACACATGCAATACACAATGACACATAGTTACATTCCTAGGTACCGATTGCTAGGGCATCCAGGTGAAAACGTGTATTAAGCATTACCCTGGTTACATGAGATTCTCAGCTGTTCGAGGGAACATGTACGTGTGTAGGCCTACTATAGGGCCTATATGAATACTATGAGGGTGCATATATGTACTATATCAATACCGTGGGCGCAATAATACATTTTGTTGTTATAGGGCCAATGAAGCCTACAGTCAACTATTTTTGCTTAATAAAGACGCTTTATTTGAGAAGATCGCACTGCGTTTATGGTAGGCGAGAAATGAAGCTAAAAAAGAGCCGTACATTAACGACGATGCATAAATGTAGGCATGAAAATATTCTTATCCCTGGCATTTGGTGGGGGGGGGGGATATGGTGCATTACATCCCCTCCACCCATTTTCATGGGGGGATATATCCCCCCTCCACCCAGGATCGCCGCCCATGGCCATATGTGATCCATTTTTCGACCTTAATAATAAGCAACATTTCCAGTAAATATGGACACAAAATGCACAATTTAGTATGGCTGGCATGTCACTTAGTGTTTATAGTGATAATACAAACACAATTACCATCTATGTTTCTAAAACTATTATGCCGCCGAACTTCGCCAGAACCTTTTTTTGGCAAACAAAAAATAAAGCATACGGGAGGGGGGGGGGGGGTTGAGCGATCACCGACATCTCACATAAAGGTCGTCATCAATTTTTTTTTTTTTTTGCTAAACTTTTTTTTTTGGTGACGGCCAATAGGGGGGGGGGGTGGCGCGCGCCTGTTGCACCCCCTGGATACGCCCCTGCGTGAATGTGCACAAATCATAACGTAACCGTACGTTAAGGCCTAATCGTCACACTCATCTATATCACGAAACATTTCTGACATTTCATGTGATGATTATGGATAGAAGCCATTATAATTTTTCAGGTTCTTATTATTTGTTTTCAATGAACAATCAAGCCCCCCCCCTCCCCAGCAACTGTGTGTGCACTGTGTGCTAGCAATTGGAAAAACACTATCGTACCATTACTGTAACTTCTGTAACGGAGGGGCACCATAGTATCAAGGAGGGGCACAAATAATTTCATGGGAAAATAAATATAACGCATTATTGTGTTCGAGAACGAGTCGCATATAATATCATGCAGTTACAGTTACACATGCAACGATTGCTCTTGTATTTATATCACCAAACATCATTGCATGGAAAATGGTTGAGAACATTGTACTACTGTACTTTGTATTATACTGTCACAAGCCTGGCCAACAATTAATCGTTGACACTTCCTAAAGTAAATTTTTATCTCGGAAAAAAATGCGTATAGTAATAAAAGACATGCAATGCATGCATATTAGATGCATTCAGAATATGCATGATTCAGTTAAACAATTACTTGGGTGTAAAATGACTTGTTAATGTTATCAAACTGTCAGACACGATGGGATCTTGGATGAAGAACCCTGCATTACAGTCTATATAAAATGAAAAACACTCAAACTATTGGTCTCAGTTATCAGATTCACACTGCCAACCGTCACAAAAACTATTTTTTTTTCGCTTGACCCTGCGGACCTTTTCTATAGTGAGTGCCTCATGAAACATTTCTGTAGGACCTACGATTTATATTTAAATGAGAGTAATACACAATTTTAAGAGGTCCGATGCAAACATAGTTTTTTTTTCTCGATATAAATTATGATATAAGCAGTGGCGTAGGAAAAGGGGGGCAGGGGGAAATTCTTCCCCCTTGGGTTTTTTTTTTAAATCAGAAAATCGGGGGTAAAATTTACCAAATTTGGCCAATTTTCTTGAAATTCGAAGAAAAATCGGAAAATCTGGATGTCTTGTCCCCTCTGGAAAAAGGTCGAAGAAAATTTGGAAAATCGCACTGAAAAGTCGGAAATTTTGCCCCCTGGAAAAAATTCTAGCTACGCCACTGGATAAAAATACATGGTCTTCAGCCCCTTCTGTTTTGAAAATCCTGGAATTTCATTGCCATTTTAAGGCCCAGTCACATCTCACCGGATTGCACGAACGGACAAGAGTACGCGCGAAAAACAGTCATCCGGTTATTTCCGTTGGCAAAAGTTGTCGCGCATGCATCTGGGGGTTGCAACGTACCGGACGTTCAACGGCGAAAACGGATTACAAACGTACAAGGGACGGACAGCAACGGACGAACAACGGATGAACAACGGAGCAACAACGAACGAACTAACGAACACCAACGGATAGTAACGAATTTACAACGGAAAATTAACGGATAAAGAACATACAAAACGTAGGAGTACCGGAAAAGTAACGGACATACCGGACTAGCAACGGAGAAGAAACGGCCTAAAACCTGGGCCTCCGGAGTGCCTTGAAATCAGGGGGTATCCTCATGAAGTTGATGAAAGATTTTGGTCTTCCATTCGCAGCTCCTGCACTAGTTGGTCATAAAGACCACACCCCCGTCTTCTCTGTGAACCTAGCAAGGCTCTAGACCAGCATTTCAGCCGAGCACGTCTTTTCCTTCTCTTCTTGACTTGTTCATTGGTCTTGATGTTGGCTTCAATGATAAGCATCTGTGCTTGTAAAGCTGACACGGTGGTCTAAAGCTTGAATCTTTCTGAAGGGTCCATGATGTATGTGTTGACGGTAGAGGTTATAGGAGCAGAATGAGGCGTGGGACGCTTGGAGTGGACAAGGTGGAGGTGACGCTGCATCTCCGTTCTATGTCCGTCTGTTATACTTTCCTGGCCTGAGTTCTTCCGTTTCTTCCGTTTAACGTCCGTTACCTATCTGTTCATTGTCAGTTCTGTTCCTTTGCACTTCCGTTATTTCTACGTTAGCGTCCGTCGAATATACGGTATATGTACTGCACTTCTACGTTTCATCCGTTCTTTGTCCGTTAATGATCCGGTGAGCAATAGCAATAACCAGAGACGAACGGAGAAATACAGTATGCCAAACGCATACAGAACGAACAAAACGCTTGAGAAACTGATAAAACGGAAGCGTAACGGATTAGTAACGAATAAATAACGGAGACATTTTTCGGTGGATGTCCGTTCCAAGTTTTATGCATGTTCAAAATCGACACCGGACAAACCGGACCCTTCCGGTAATGAAACGTAGATGGACGGGGGAGAACCGCATACTAAACGGATACTAACGTACATCAACGGAGTGCCATTTTTTGTCTTCGTTCCCTCTCCGTTATTGCAATCCGGTGAGATGTGACTGGGCTTTAACATTTGTTTATATAATAAATTGAATATAATTACCCAATCTTCCTGACATGACACTAGCTCCGTCATTATGATTGGCTAATAATCTTTTCAGGTTTCAGTCCTGCCTTTTCAATCACGTCAATTATAGCATTTGTCGTACTTTCTGAATCGAGGTCATCTAATTTGGTGATATCTAACAAACGTTCAAAAGCTTCACCATCCTTGACATAACGGACACACACTGAAAGGTGTTCAATGTTATTCTTATCCCGTGTTCCATCTCCTTGAATAGAGAAGCAGTCCCCGTCAGACTGCGCGATTTCTTGTACAATCTGCTCTTGAACACTGTTGGCCATTATTGCGATAATTTCGTTTTGGATATCCGGGGAAGTATATTTAGCATTTTCTGGAATTGTCATCATTGCCGCTTTTAGCTTTTGATCCTTTTCTGCTGTGAACAACAAAAGTTGCTTAAACTTTCCCCCGAGTAAGAAATCGTCCGGCTTTTGTTATTCCCCCACAGTTTCGTTATTTCCCCGAAATGCCATTTCATTCATGGCAAGAAATTCAATTACATCAAAGATACTGCAAAGATAGTACCTATTTTTCTCCAGTTGTCCTTCCCACAGTTGATGATGAACCCCACTTCCCTGATGACTTCGGATATGTCTTTCTCTTCACAAGTTCATAGCCTGAATGTGAGTTTCTGACCCATTGTGCTTAACGAAACCCTCCCCCTAATTCATTGCAGATTTCCACTGATTAAATCCTTGTATGGTGAATGTTCTGTCTTTTAATGATCTAATTGGTGCAAAGTTTCTACAGGCATAACAAAAAACCCGGTCCCTTGAGATTGAATACTCTATCCATGGGTATTGATCATACCACCCCTTATTGAATGATCTGTCCTTGCCCCAAATTGTGTAGGCGGATATGACGCTAAAATTGGTCTCTCTGGCAAATCTTTGCCCAGATCTGATGGGCATCCAGAGGAAGAAGTAGGGGCTGAAGACTTTCCCTTGACAAGGAAGCGATCCATATTGTAGGTAGTTAGGGAAGCTCCAACTAAAACAACTATTACAACAATTTGTCCAGAGTGTATGATCACTGTGCAACTTTTCGATTGCATTGTGAAGGGGTGTAGAAACGCGCGTGTGAAGGGGTGTAGAAACGCGCGTATTATTTGTATACATTACAGTATTACAGTAGAATGAAGAACCTGGTGAAAATTACAGTAGCCAATACAGGACTTCTATACAGGACTTCTATTGAGAGTTTGCAGTTTTAGCATAGAAATACGCTGGCTACGGGCCTGGTGTTTACCAGAATCAAACGAACACACTGTCTTCCATTTTGTCAGTTATGTAAAAATCTATCCTATAGTTGAGCCGGCTATATACTGACAAGTAATTAAGCCTATATTAACCAAAGTAGACATTTAGTGCTTCGTGTTTTGAAATGTTTCGTTACCATGCAAACCGGTAAAGAAATACCCCCACTTTTAGTACAATCCTTGTTCATTCATTGAGGTTGTTAATTAAGGAAGCAAAGCTGTATCCATAATATTCTTTACAGCAATTTAAATGATTCGCAATTTTTGGAGTCATTTAGTAGGGATTTTCCACGTGTTGTAACCTTTATAGACTAGGCCGGCGTGTACAGCACATATATGGGCTATACGATACGACATGTCTTGTAAAATGCTGTTTCCACTGTAAGGCGCTTCAGCGAGCCAGGGTGAGAGCCCCTGGAGGGAAAACAACTAAGACTCCAATTTTTGAGAGGGGAGGATTTTGAGAGTATGAAATGTGTACTTTGAGGGCCGGTTCGGAAGGCAGTGCTGAACGTGATAGGAGGAAAGTTACATGTTTTGGGCGGCGATACGTGGTGGCTGATGATGTGTCGGAGCGATGAAAGGATTCGGAGGCTAGACGGACGTCACGGAGGAGCTATGGCTCAGGCGTTGGAATAAGGACCTGTTGGTCACGTGGATTAGCAGGCAAGATCGTAGATCTGTTGATGTTGACGTCGGTGAAGGTGCGGTCTGCTGACATCATTTCTTACAGAAAGTACATGGCTACTGGTTGCTATACTTCTGTAAGAGTAACGTACTCAAAATGTCTACTATATTCTGAAAATAATGACCTTGCATATTAAACTTCGAATTGTTTCTTGAAATTTCAGCTTTTTCACACGACAATATTTAAATTACTTGAAATTTGACTCTGTTTCATTAAATTTTGAGCTCGTGTTGTTTTATAGCAAAGTTTACACTTTTTATCTTCAATTATCGATTTTTCCCGGATGCTTGTCGATACGATGAGATTTTATGAAATAAAAGAACAGAAAACTGACGACCTTTGGCGTTTTAATGATTTTTTTTATCATAAAAATATCTTATATGAAACGAAAACGAAATCAATTGATTACCTGGCACTCTATATATGAATATTACAATTCAAACATTTACCCGAAGAAAAAAAGGGTCTCGAGCTACATAAATCGACACGTACATTCGTTATTCTAATCGGCACTTCCTCTGAAAATCTGCATCACTTTGAAGAAACGGTGGGTTGAAAATGCCCCTAGCAACAGCAAATAGTTGTAGATTCAAGTTAAGCCTTCGAATGTGTTGGAGTACAGTTTATGGCACTGAACTGACAATTTTGTACTAAATGAAAAAAAAATCCCAACAAAACTGTTTAGTTATATAATAGAAATCTCACATGTAGTATATTGTGTAAATAACAAGTATGAAGTTAGGGACTAGTCAAAGGTATACGGTACATTCTCATTACGATGAACGGTTGTTGGTGAAATCACTTTACACATCTGTTCTAGACTAAATGACGAAAGCAATAAATTCTCCCACTGTGGAAATTGTCATACATCACTGAGAGCAAGAAATCAGTGGAATGCTTTTATTTTAACTTGTACGAGAGATCAATATAGACCCCTTTTTTATATAGGCTATCAGGTTTTCCTGACCTTACAAGTATTTCCCGGTGCATGCATTTAGCAAAGGATAGTTGGTTGTATGTACTTCACTTAATTACATGTCGCACTGTATGTGAATCATTTACTACTTTGTGCATGGTAGATGTTGAATACAATGTTCTTTTAATATGGTATAAGTTTTCCTTATTAATCAATTTGTTAATTATTATACAGGAAGACAATCAAACTGCTTATACTTTTGCATTACCCGTTAAGTTTTGTATGTGATAAAAAATGTTAAACTTGTAAAATATTATTTCAAATTAACAGATCTGATTAAAAAAATACAATGTTCTTTTAAAATGGTATAAGTTTTCCTTATTAATCAATTTGTTAATTATTATACAGGAAGACAATCAAACTGCTTATACTTTTGCATTACCCGTTAAGTTTTGTATGTGATAAAAAATGTTAAACTTGTAAAATATTCTTTACAAATTAACAGATCTGATTTAAAAAAAAGGGCAACTACCATGTTTAATATATAGGCTCAATCTATGTAATAACTAAAGTATATTAACTAACGGTATAGCAGCTATGCTAAAATAACTTGAAAGCGAAAGTGAGTTTTGATAACTAGCCTATAGTAGTTCTGCTCTTAGTTGCATGAGAGCTGTTTCTACCATGCACTCTCCGCGTGCGGCTTGTTGAGTCATTTAAGCGTTTTAAAGTGTTACGTGCAGTTGAATATATGCGTGAGATAAGAGTTTCATATTTAGCTTAAATAACGAAACATTTGGATCACACTATAGGTGATAGGCCTATAAATCAACCAGTACTATGCAGCTGTTTATACCTACAATAATCGGCATTCTTCTCATCGGATCGTTAAATGTTCCGTCAGGTGAGTGTAAAAAAAAAAAACAAATAGACCCAGTTCTTTCATTAGAAAAGGTAAATTTTCGCTACAAACTGTGCTAGCAATCTAATCGATTGTGGAATAATAATTTATTAAAGAAGTTGGTTGCATTAAGTTAATTTTTGAAGCCACATGACCACATTCCAAAAGCAAGTAACTATGTAGGCATGGACGTAGGCAGAACAAAAGTCCAAAAGAGGGGGAAGCACACTTCGGGTTTCAATAACCGTTTAAATGTCCAAATAATTAACCGGTCAATCGTTTTACAAATAACGTTATTAAACGGTTAACCGTAAAACAATAAATTGGACCGTATACTGTCGGATATCTAGGGCTGTGGGAAGTAGCGTAGCAAGGAGTTGTGCAGCAATGTAAATTGGTCCTTAAAGGAGAGTCAATATTCATTTATATACTTGGCACCTCTATACGCCCGGGCTATGGCACACTCGGGCTTTCTCTGTTGAGGACAGGATTGATTTTGAATACTCCTTTTTGGTGGGTCTCAGGAGAGACTGTATCTATGTTTAAGGGACCTAGTTACGCCGATATTTCGGGCCCTGTCTCCAGATTTTCTATCAGTAACATACCATGTATGGCAATTTGGCCAAATTGAAATCCGATTTGACGGAGAATTTCCGCAAATGTGTCAGATGAGGCCTCTTGTTCTTCCTCCTTCCTTGTGCATATTTCGTGTGCATATATCATTAAGGAAGATATGTTTGCAACGTGTTCTAGTATAACGGTCAACCTTAATCCACTCATGTAGAGTTCAATATGTAAATCGGAAATAAGGGGAATAAGGAAAGATAATTTTCAGTAGTCGATCGTGCTTGGAGACATATGGAAAACGGGTAATGTTGAAAAGCACTGTGTTATACTTTGGTGACCAGTGGCGGAGCGTCCATACAGTCAGGGGGCGGATGCCCCCCCCCCCCCCCCCCTGACGGACTCAAATGGACTGCTGGCACCCTTTCCAGCTTTTTACCACTTTTTTATTTATTCGCGATTATTGACGTTTTTATTGCGCTCTCATCTACCTATTGACATTTGTCACATTTTTTGGCGATGACACCTATTTATTCTTTGTTTATCTGCAAATTAGCAAGGCCCGGAAAGGGTCATTTCCGGCGATCTAGGGAGTATCTTTATTCAAAACTTTCTGTACGCCACGCGCCAACTCGCTCCGCTTAGATAGTGTCGAAAGCGTCCCTACAGACCATTCTCGCCCCACTTGACCAAAACCCCTAGCTCCGCCACTGTTGGTGACCTTCAGTTTATGTTACAATGGTCGAATACAAATGCAAATCGGAGTGAAATCAAGAGGTTTTCAATTGGGTATTATGGAGTATTTCACGAAAGAAATAATGAAAGATCACGTTCAGTAGTGGATCGTGAATTTCTATAACGAGTGGCTTAGGTTTTTCGAAACAAGTCTTTCAACATATCGATACAGATGCGACACTGAACTGAAATAATAGTTGTCGTTTATATTTCAACATGTACAGACTTTCGGTATCACATTGTAGGTCACAGGTCATGAATCATAATAAACTACAATGAAGCACAAATACATGTTGTCGTGCACCCATTTAACCTTTGACCTTGCCTCCTTACCTTCGTGAGAACTTTCCGTAATTAGGAACTTCATTTCATATACCATGGATTCCGGTGTTTGGGGACATATGTAAAAAGGGTAATGTTGAAAAGCTCTGTGTTTTACTTTTGTGATTTTTTATGTCGCAATGATCGAATGCACAAGCATACACTCACGTGCGTTGACAGTGAGGATTTAAAGCTTGGGAAAAGGTTATAATCTTATACAGTACTAGATCACAAATATGTAGTCTGTGCATGACGTTGACATGACACATATATTATTTAAAAGTTTCACTTTCCTTTGTAAATCTTGTTTTTTAATTTGTCATTAGAGTATCAAATGAAGAGTTGAAATGTTCGCATAGCTGTCAGTGTATTAAGAAATTATGGCCTGGCATAAAAACGAAACGGTTTTTTAAAATTTCCTTCTGCTTTTGGCCTACATTATGATATCACTCACCATGCATGGGTTTTCAGAGACTAATAAATAAACATGCTTGATGATCGGTAATGATGAGAATACATACGGCTGGCTATACCCCCGCCCCCCCCCCCCCTTTGTCTTCTAGTCAATAAAACTGTATTTATCAATAGGAACAGATATTTCACGGTATATAGTCCACACATGCAGACTAATTAATCCTGTCATTTATCGAATGCTTTATGTGTTCTTTCTTTCATACATTCCACCATTTTTGCTTTTTTTTGGTTGTAACTGAGGGCCTCGGGGAAGATTAGCCCCGGCTAACCGAGTTACCCTCTTCAATGCGAAAGTTTTAATTAAAAAAATAAAAATATGCTCGAACTCAATCGAGTATATGCTTGCATTCAATTGAAAATACGCTAGAATTCCACTGAATTAATGCTAGCGTTAAATTGTATATATATATGCTAGTATGGAATCTAATATAAGCTAGGCCAGCATCAGATCAAACATACTGTATGCTAGCAATAATTTGAATATATTACCGACATTGAATAGAATTTATGCTATAGTATTTATTCTATTATAGCATTGCTTCATTGTATGGTATAGCACTAGATCCATTTTTTTCTGTTTAATCCATACTTAGTAATTTAAATGTATCAACATAAATTAGAACTGTTAGCAAACTGCTTATCCATTAGAGAGCCGGTGTAATAGAATGTGTAAAAGTAAGTTGGCTTGACGTTTCGATCCTAGCAGGATCTTCTTCAAAGGCTAAATGACAAGTAACAGTAACAGAATGTAACAATAACACACACAGAATACAGACAGGTTAATGAGTATGGTGAACACAAAGAGAGAGAACACAGTAAGGGGATTAGTAGACAAGGGATGGAGAGAAGAAAGCAACAGGGGATGAGGAGAGGTAGGAGATAAACAGTGGAGGGACAAAGGGAGGATTAGAGAAGGGGTAGGGAATAAACTGGAGAAGAAACGTCAGGCCCACTTACTTTTACACAATTTAAATATATGTCAGGATTAAAACAATTTTATGCAAAGAAAACTGCATTCTGGTCTGTCCAGATTTAATGTTATCAATTATCAGCAGAATTGATTTCAGCATTTATTCCCGACTATTTCCCATTGCGTCCAATAGACGACGGAGAACTTGTAAGTATCGCTGATTGTAAGGTAACTGTATGCAGATGATCTAAAAAATATGCGTAAATCATTTTGCATATTACAAAAAAAAATAATCCTATCGAATCCTAGGGTGTCATCGTGCTGAAACTTAAAGCGACAGAGAGTGGAGTTTACACAATATATTTTCATTCTGTTGTGTTTTATTTTTCGGAAGCGTAGAAGGGTATTTCTGTTGGTTTGGGGTAAAGAGTGCTGCCATTAGAAAGAGAGAGTATAGAGCCCTCGCGAGGACAATTGGGTAGGCCTCGGACGCATAACATTTTCTAGATAATTCTTGTTCTCTATGGTAGCGATTTTCAATCGCCAAATCTCATTTAACAGTTATTGGAGGTGTGTGTGAGAGCGGGGGAGGGGGGGGGGTTGAGTGAGGCGAGTCCCCTCACACTTGCTACCTTATGAAGTGGTTAAAGATACTATGCTAAAACATTAAAACATTAAAATGGGTGTCATTACCTCATTACCAAGTAGAGGAACGGGATTAGGGTGTTTGGTAATGCCACTACGCAGCGGACAGTTTATCTGGCATTGATCCTTTGATCTTTTTTTGATTTAAACTTGACTGCATTGGTATCTCCAATGTTTATATAGTTCGCATTATCATGCCCCTTTAAGGTTCCCGTGGTACATAAGCAGCAGGTTGTTCCCCTATGTGCCCCTGTACTCAGCTATTGCTATTTTGTTCGTTTAAGCTCGAGATTCTGTAGGGTCTCGATATATTACTGAATGATGGTAAAAATTAAGCACTAACTATGATACAGAATTGAATTGATGTATTGTACATCTCATATGGTGACGAAATGTAAGACAATATGGCTATGCGCTCTTGTGTACAATCTCGAAAATGTTAGGGTTGATGATTATTTGAAGTCGTTCAAGAATGGGTCATTATGTAGAAGTTTAAATTTATACGCAAATATATCCAGTTTAGTAAACGACCAAGAAAGAAATTGAAACCCTGCATCGTTCTTTACTGTTCCTCTTTCAGTAGCGGGTGAATATCTCGGCTGCTTCCCTGCAAATGACATAACAGAGCATAGAAAGATGATGAATGACAACAATATGACGATTTCTATATGCTCCGAAAACTGCCATAAGAGTGGCTTTAAAATTTACGGTTTGCGGTACGGATCGCATTGTTACTGTTTCAACAACGATAGCAGATCGTTTAACAAGAGTCGGGTTGATGAGCGACAATGTAACACTCATTGCAAAGGGGGACCAAAATGTGGAGGAGATCTCGTGATAGCCATCACCAAGCTTTGTAAGTCTCCAGCACTCGTTAGTTAAGAAAGCTTATCACTATAGAACTAATAAACAAGCTTTGTATAAATTGGAATGCTTTTAGGACATTACATTTCGTAGTCATTCACTTATTGAATTTCTTACAGGAATCTCTGTTCCATGTTTAATATTAAAATATTTCCAACTACAACACGGCCCGTCTTTAACGTTCACAAATCTATTGTAAAGTCAGTTTAATTCGGTATTTTCCCCCCTTCATAAGGTATATTCTGCTTAACATACGGTTTGACAACATAACTCATCACTGTCTTACATCCTTCAATACACACAGTTAGTCTCATTGAGATTTTACCTATACAATGATCTATAAGCTTATTAAATATTTTCATTTCATTCTTTCCCTCAAAGCTTCAAGTTTCTCCGGCTGTTTCAACTATACCCCCAATGACACGTTGTACTTTGGTGGTAAACTGAACAAGTTGACTCCAAAGGTTTGCCGGGACAAATGTCATTACTTTCAATTCTTTGGTCTGACTCAAGGCAGTAAATGCTACTGCCTTTCCAGCATACCAGAAATACTGAGGGCAGCTAACGCCAGTTGTATGAAAGATGGAGTGTGGTGTGTTGGAGGAGAGAGGTGTGGGGGCTCTGGCTTTATTGCAATATGGAATTACATCACTACTGAAAAGGAAAATGGTAAGTTTGGATAATTTTTGACCTTTCCTATTGCAACATACCTTGGAAACAGGGGCATAGAGACAATGTATGTGTAAACGGTGTGTGAATAAGGAAGGGTCGGCGTGGGGTGGGGTAAGGGGGGGGGGGGGAGGATTCATGTTAGTTACGTACGTCGATGTTAAACACAATGTATACCAGATTATCGCGGACATATGACTCTAAGCCCTATAGGGGAAAGCTATCGTGGTTTTTATGTCACTCATATGTACACACAGTTACATCAGTTGCTTAACATAAGAAATATACGAGTAAAATGTAATGGTGACTGTAAGTTATGTAGCGTGATTGCTGTTCCGGGTGATAGGCCGAAGAAAAGTTAAGTTTATGCAGAAACCAACTTAATACACAGCATGACAGCAGCATGTAACCAGACTCGAAGAGATAATAACGTGATGCTTGCTCTATGTTTTGGAACTTTAAATTTCCACTGCAAGATGAACTGATGCGATCAAATCTAAAGTCATTGCTAAGTAAATGCTGTAGCACGAAATAAGTTTGAACGAAATTTGATTCTGCGATAGTTTGCACCGTCATAATATGACACCACAAACTCATTTCAATTGAACATACATGAATGTTTCATACATCACCAGAAAAGTAAAAGGTACGTCATATTTCATCATTAATAAAACCAATGGTTAGCAATTGGTTTTGTACTCATTTGCATGTTATGAATGTAAGAAGACATTTGGCCTAGTGTAATACACATACGTAATGTATAGCAAATGTGGTGATATGATATATTATATAGCGTATGGGCAATAACACAATGTCAACCCCGAACAGTTGGATTACGAATTTCACGTCGAATTTTAATAAAAAGAAAAATAACCCATTTAGGTATGATTTTAGTGGTAATTCACTCTTAAACGTGTGTCCCTCCTGATCCTTTTTGTTCTACTGAACTGACTATTGATCCCATGTCGTATTCATCACCATTGCATCCTGTACGCTTACGCAATAATCGATCACGTGGTAATATCGCATGTTTCTATCACGTCTTGCTCAGACCCAGTAACTACAACTGCACCGCTAATGTCTTCTTCGACGAGCATTGCATGGAGTTCTCCAGGTAATACGACAATTGTGGCATGGATACTTGCATCATAAACATCATTTAGTTGGATCGCTTACAGACTAACGAGTCTGTGATCAATGGAATTGAAATATATTACGCATGCAAGCAATTGTAGTATGCAGCCGTTTCAATTATGCAATAAAAAATGTCTTTTTATATCGATTTATACCGTCCTCCCTCTACCATAATAAGGTCGGTAACGAATGATAGATCTTTGTGAATAGTAAATTTTCTTTAGTTTAGTTCTAAAGTTTTAAGTAGAACATCTTTTAAGAAATAAAAATATAAATAAAAAATTAACGATAAGAAAGAAAGAACTTTGAAATTGATCCATTCCCCCCCCCCCCCCCCTGCACACCAGCAGATGAAGAAGGACATTCAAATTCGTGACAAGTAGAAAGGGTTTAGACTATTATTATTATTTTTTTTTCATTTGAATAATATGAGAAACTGTGTATTTGAATTTATTGTAGGACACTAGAATATGCGCATTCTGTTTCAAGATTTCTTGACAATTCTTCTTGTATTTTTATAGGCTCTCAAGACAGTTCCAACGATGAAGGTGCAGTTAACAAATCAATAAATAAATAAATAATAATAATAATAATAATAATAATAATAATAATAATAATATATATATATATATATATATATATATATAAATATATATATATGTATATATATATATATATATATATATATATATATATATATATATATATATATATGTAGATATATAGATTAATTCTGTAGCAACAGTGTTATAAGTTAAGGAATTGAATAAATATCATAGAATTGAGGAAAAATTATTCACCAAATGTGGAACTATTCTGAAGGATCCGAAATCAGCGTGTACAGTGTAAATCGTGCTCTCCAGGAAGTTGCACGAAACATGATATCTCCATCGGTGGGCCACAGAAGAAGTTGCTAATTTTTTTTATAAAGAAGGAGGTTTGTCTCTGGGGACATGTACCCCACTTTCATCATGTAAGGGGTCTGGTGATAGTCGCCTCCCCTCTAATGAACGTTTACACGTTAAATGGGCGCATCTGAGGCATATTTAATGAGGTGTTCAATTTAGGTCTAAATGCAATGGACATTTGCTACTCAATTTTTGATTGTTTGTGTGAATTACAATTGGGGAGGGGTGTTAACCCGTCGGGACGGTCTTATTCTTCCCTGAATGGATGTAAACAATCCCCGACTGACGGTGGAGGAACTTTCCCCCTGCCTCCCCTCCTCTCTTGCCCCTTATCTCTTGTATACGCCACTGGAGCTGCTAATCTGTCAATAGGGAGTCACATTTACAGACATTCCCTCAATTGACTTTGTCCTTTTATTTCCGTCACCTACAATACCGTATTTCACTTTATGCATTTTCATATTACTATATATATATCAAAACAGCTCCTTGGTCTTGTGACAGTTTAAGTTCTTCTACTTTATTGCTAAGCTATATGACAACCGTCCGTCTCCCAAGCCTGTCATTTCTCGTTCGTAAAATTATAAATATTGATCCGTTTAATATGGAATCATATACTTTTCATCAAGGGCGTAGGAACCGGGGGGCTGGAGGGCGCCAGCCCCCCAGTGAAAAATGTGGAGGGGCGGAAGTATCATTCCGCCCCCCCGGTTCGCAGGTCAGAAACCCCTTTTTCATTTCCAAATGAGAAAAAAAATCTCATTTGGAGCACCAAATTGCATCTAAGGCCAGTTGAAAATACAAAATTAAGTTTACAAAATGGAGTGGGTGTTGAAGTGTGCTATATTGCACCAAATTGCATCTGAGGCCACCTGGAAATGCAAAAAATTCCAAAGGGACCCCTCCCCCAGGCCGGCCATCAGTCTTCAGCCCCCCCACTCAAAAGTACCTTCCTACGCCACTGCTTTTCATCAACTTGAGGCGCTCTAAAATGATTTGATTGATGATGGGGATACTTTATTAGCAATCCTTAATGTAGCATTATATCGATTGTTTTAATTTGTCAATACTTATACATTGACAGGTGGCCGAAACCCTTTCGCATGGATAACGATTGAAATTACAGGTACGAACTGTAAAACTCCACAAGTACATAGCTTTGCACCTTTCTATCACAGTTATTATAGCAGAAAGGTATATTGTATATCCGAAAGGAATTGTATGATATATGATATATTTCCTACGATATATATATATATATATATATATATATATATATATATACATGTATATATATATATATATATATATATATATATATATATATATAAATATATATATATATATATATATATATATATATATATATATATATATATATATATATATATATCAGACTAGAACATTTCCGATACACAGTTGCGAGCGAAGATGTGGATTATTGGATAACGGTGTTACTTTTGTATAAATATCCAGGTTTTATGTATTAAACTATATCGTCTTGTAATGGCGATGGTTTTCTCTCATTCAAGACGAAATCGTTAGTAAAGCCTTATTAGAAATGACATGTCACAAAAGCGAAGTTTAAGACCTCCAACATCTCTATTATCTTCAAAGAAAGCAACCACATTTAGGCTATGCAAAGTTTTTTACGATTTACCGAAGCCCAAGACCTAATTTCATTATAATAATTAAAATGTATGCATATTTATAGTTTAGAATTAAGCGCAACTTCGGGTGAAGAGTAATACTAAGCATCGTTCTTTCTTTTTTTTTGGAATTTTTAGAAATTGAAACCAACCAGTCGTATACCAGTCGTTTTAGCCTCACGTGATCGTTCATATTTAATCACGAATGTATATCTCTTGGCGGAATAATACCGTATTGAGTCTTAATTCAGTACCGTTGTCATCTCTTCCTATTATTAGTTGTAGCACAGAGTTACCCCTCCACGCCCCCCAACAACTCCAAATACTTATCTTAAGTGTATAGTTTTGGCTTACAGAGAGTATTTTTGAACAAAACTCATTTTCAAATTTATATTTCCTTTCAGAGGGCATAACATGGCTTTTCGTAATTTTGGTGATCATATCTTTCATCCTGGGAGGCGTGACAGTGATTGGACTTGTATTGCTGATACAAAAGTAAGTCCACTTCGGCAATAAATCTGTAATGGAAACGTTCTAGTACCGTTTGGACATATTTCACACGTCGCTGTACTTTAATGGAGAAGTAAACTTAGTCATTATCTTTATCTTACGCTATAGGTGGTAAAATCTCAGTTTCTCATCTTATTTTTTCTATGGGAAAATTTAAAAAGATGTGTCTGTGGGGTCGGGGAGGAGGGGTTGGGCTGTGTTACAAAATATGCAGCAGGGCATGGGACCTTTCCTCAGAAGAATCTTACTTGGAGGTACTACAGTGGCTTATTTGGAACATTAAAAACATAACTAAACTAAATTTCGGTATTCTATGTCGAACAATTGACGCACTGTCGATTGCTCTCAAATTTTGACATTAAAGCTTGAAATTTTTGAATATTAACCTTAAAGTTGTAACCTTTCGTCTCGCAATTTCATCGGATTGTGAGGTGATGTTACCAAAATGATATCGTCTGATTCAGCTGAATCCAGCTGCCTGATCGAGCAACGCCGTTGAGTCAGTGAATTCTTAGGTAGAAAATCCGACAGGGTCAGAAACATTTTCTTCGCCCTCATTTTAAGAAGGATAGGGCGACGGGGGGGGGGGGGGAGGGGTGGAGGGGTAGGGGTAGGGGCTGGCGAGCAATGGTACTGCTATCAGTGATATGTTATACTTAACTCGTTGCCAATGTAACAGTAATATTTGTAAAAACCAACTGCACTGACAAGCCGAGCAATATACTCTTATGGACAACATTAATGGCTCTTATAGTCTTCAGTCAAGAATATTATAGGACGGTTATAACAAGATTCCTTAGAAAATGAACCCAAATCTGGGGTTGCTTCTGGGAGGAGTCTATCACAAGCATATTTGACACATACGTTAATTGATAATGGATGAGTTTACTTCTCCGAAAGTCAAAGAAGGTGTAGCGGTTGAAATGGTTTTTGAAAGATAATTTGCAGAATTTTAAGTAGAATTCGAAATAGCTCTTAAAAAAAAAGATATTAACTGACTGCTTTTGAATTTTTGAATGAATGTTTCGTTTTCGTACTACATCATCATTAAATAATCTCTTCCTTGTTATTGTTAACTGAACAATTAACATAAGTTATAACATTGTTAGCTTTGTGGAAAAAATAGTGCAATGTGTGTGTGGCAATGATCAAACAGTCACTGTCTCGATGCAAGGGGACTGGGGTAGAGAGCGGATCAGTCGTTCGGTTGTTTGGTTTTCGTGCCCAGGTTCTTTCCTGGGTGACTTTTCTTAAAAAGTAATGTGTGTCTTTGATTTCATTTTTTAACACTAATAGGTACCGTTCACATAAAATCCTTATTGAAAGTTATGTGTGTCTTTGATTTCATTTATCAACACTAATAGGTACCGTTCACATAAAACCCTTATTGAAAGTTATGTGTGTCTTTGATTTCATTTATCAACACTAATAGGTACCGTTCACATAAAGTCCTTCCTGAAGTTATGTGTGTCTTTGATTTCATTTATCAACACTAATAGGTACCGTTCACATGAAATCCTTATTGAAGTTATGTGTGTCTTTGATTTCATTTATCAACACTAATAGGTACCGTTCACATAAAATCCTTATTGAAGTTATGTGTGTCTTTGATTTCATTAACCAACACTCATAGGTACCGTTCACATAAAACCTTATTGAAGTTTATGTGTGTCTTTGATTTCATTTATCAACACTAATAGGTAACGTTCACATGAAATCCTTATTGAAAGTTATGTGTGTCTTTGATTTCATTTATCAACACTAATAGGTACCGTTCACATAAAATCCTTATGGAAGTTATGTGTGTCTTTGATTTCATTAACCAACACTCATAGGTACCGTTCACATAAAACCTTATTGAAGTTTATGTGTGTCTTTGATTTCATTTATCAACACTAATAGGTACCGTTCACATGAAATCCTTATTGAAGTTATGTGTGTCTTTGATTTCATTAACCAACACTAATAGGTACCGTTCACATAAATTCCTTATGGAAGTTATGTGTGTGGCTTTGATTTCATTTATCAACACTAATAGGTACCGTTCACATAAAATCCTTAGTGAAGTTATGTGTGTGTCTTTGATTTCATTTCTCAACACTAATAGGTACCGTTCACATGAAATCCTTATTGAAGTTATGTGTGTCTTTGATTTCATTTATCAACACTAATAGGTACCGTTCACATAAAATCCTCACTGAAGTTTATGTGTGTCTTTGATTTCATTTATCAACACTAATAGGTACCGTTCACATAAAATCCTCACTGAAGTTTATGTGTGTCTTTGATTTCATTTATCAACACTAATAGGTACCGTTCACATAAAATCCTTACTGAAGTTTATGTGTGTCTTTGATTTCATGTATCAACACTAATAGGTACCGTTCACATAAAATCCTCACTGAAGTTTATGTGTGTCTTTGATTTCATTTATCAACACTAATAGGTATCGTTCACATAAAATCCTTTTGAAGTTATGTGTGTTTTTGATTTCATTTATCAACACTAATAGGTACCGTTCACATAAAATCCTTTTGAAGTTTATGTGTGTCTTTGATTTCATTTATCAACACTAATAGGTACCGTTCACATGAAATCCTTATGGAAGTTATGTGTGTCTTTGATTTCATTTATCAACTCTAATAGGTACCGTTCACATAAAATCCTTATGGAAGTTAGAAGAAGACTTAGGGATACGGAAAAGAGGACGAAAGTGAACGAAAGAGAAGAAAACGGTTCTTCTGTTGAAGACTTGAGCAAACCTAAAAAAGACATCATGCCTAATATGGATTCTGAATATTCACAAGTGAACCGTAAAGCCCAAACCAAGACATCATCTGTACTGTCTTCGGAAACTACTCCACAAGATGTGCATGATACCGGATATGATGATGATGATGTGGCTACTAAAAGTGATACTAAGGACAAAGATACCACACGACATCCCACAAGTATCCAAGAAACTAAAGTCACTTTGAATGAAGTAAACGAGCATGGGGATGAAGAGAACCACTGCAGGAACGGGATAAATAGTTCCTCTTCTACGGAATACAAGAGAATGAAGCAGGATGAAACTTCTCCATTACAGAGGAACTTTGCTGGCATGGACAACACGTACGCTGTTGTTGACAAGAAAACGCACCCAAAACGCTTTGACGAAACTAGACTTTAGGCTTTGTGGAAGGGAAGGGAGGAGGGGTGGGGGGGGGGTGAGGGCAGGCTAATAATTAAAGACACTGAGTCCTCAGCCGATGTTTCTAGATATCCAACAGATGATATAAAAATGTACTCAAGTGTATTACACTGTTGCAACGAAACATAGCAAGACATCTCCACTTTTCGCTTTCCTTCTGGACCGATGTTGCGCAATTCTGTCAGGACAAAACGGTTTTCAAACACCTCTGTAGCTAGTTTTAAACGGTAAACAATAATGAACTACGTATACTAATTGGTTTACATGAAAATTGTGTGTATATAGCTTCAGGATGCAAATGGTACTTATTTTCTTTCCTATCGTATAGAAATGTTAATATTTGATTTGTTTGCGTTTTTGAGACATTCATAGGAACTTCATTAAAACTGTCACTTTTACCCTCTAGGTTTTAAATTAACATATAATAACATAATCAGCTAATTATAAAGAAAAAGACTATAGCAGGTGATGTAGACAATTTAGAGTAAAGGCCTATTTAGAGAAAGAAATATGTCATAGAGTATGAGGATCATAAATTAAAGCAAATAACTTACATATTAAGTGTCACGACTCGAAACCAGGATTCGATGATGAAAACTAAATTCAGTTGCTAAGCAATAAACAAGTAAGTTTTCCATTAGCTGTTTAGTCTCCGTCCTTTTGTTTAAGGATTTGCTACACAATGCTTTGAGTAACTGGGTTTTTGTTAATTTAAACCAGAGTGTTATAGATATACTGTAATAAATCGATAAAGTTTAGACGAGACAAGAACTTGTGAAGATCATTTGTTATCTATTGATAACTTTTACAAGCTGCTTTAGAACATTTGCAAGACTTAGTGTTCGGGTCGGTAAACATTGAAGATGTACTATAGGACGTTTAGTGTACAAAATTACCGTAACCATATTGCGAACTGTGCAATTTCCTTACAGCAGTAGTTTGAAGATAAAAAACACAAACAACGACTTAAAAGTGGCATAACAAGTTCTTCAATCAATACCTTGTATGGAAGTCTATATCATAGGAATTCTTGATTTTATTTCATATTAAAAATGTACAAATTAAATGAATTGTATATGCCTTTGCTGACCAATACTGCAAAACAGTTTGGAAATAGTTGTTGCAATTCCGAGGATTATCGCCATAATGGTCATTGTTTTACAGTAAACATAGTGATGTAGTTAGTGTAAGTGTCAATGGTAATGCATGTAAACCCACTTCTTCTTTCTTGTGAAGCAGTATTGCAGTGGTTATTGTAAGTGGCCTTAAGGCATGTAAACCCACTATTGCTTTCTTGTGAAGCAGTATTACAGTGGCTGTTGTAAGTGGTAAAACATGTAAACCCACTAGTGCTTTCTTGTGAATCAGTATTACAGTTGCTGTTGTAAGTGGTAAAACATGTAAACCCACTATTGCTTTCTTGTGAAGCAGTATTACAGTTGCTGTTGTAAGTGGTAAAACATGTAAACCCACTATTGCTTTCTTGTGAAGCAGTATTGCAGTGGTTGTTTTAAGTGGCCTTAAGGCATGTAAACCCACCATTGCTTTCTTGTGAAGCAGTATTGCAGTGGATGTTGTAAGTGGCCTAAAGGTATGTAAACCCACTATTGCTTTCTTGTGAAGCAGTATTGCAGTGGTTGTTGTAAGTGGCCATAATGCATGTAAACCCACTATTGCTTTCTTGTGAAGCAGTATTGCAGTGGATGTTGTAATTGATAAGGCATGTAGACCCACTATTGCTTTCTAGTGAAGCATTATTGCAGTGGCTGTTGTAAGTGGCACGGCATGTAAACCCACTATTGCTTTCTTGTGAAACAGGGTTACAGTGCTTTTTAAGTGTACTAACATACTTTGTGTAAGTGTTACAAGTCTTTGTATCAACCATTGTTCTGTTGCCATGGCTGATGTAATATGGTACATGATTTAATAGTCTTACAAACTGAAATAGATCAAATCTTGTTATGGACAAAACTGATATTTGATGAAAGATAGCATATGTTGACTGGAAAGTATAGCCAATCGACATATTATTTAATAATACAAGACAAGAAATCAATATAGAATCAATATTTAAAATGATTTAACTTATTTTAGAAGCAGCGGCGGAACCAGTATTTCCAGACAGTTTATAGGGAAGGGTAGGGGTGTTGCAAGTTGTTAGATGGGAGGGGGTGGGGGGATGAGGGCATTTTGGGGGAACAACTTTGAAACTGCAAAAACGCACATCACGGGAAAATTTAGGGATCAAGGGGACAAGAACCCCACCCACCCACAGTGCTTCATCGATGAACCGAGTGTTTAAGTAATGTAATGTAATATAATCTGGGTCGCACATTCACCCTCTTTGATTGATTTCGATAGCAGTGATTAGCTGAGTCATGTAGAAGCTGCGCGACGTTAAGATAGTTCTTGCTCGCCATCGTACCGAGAGGGGGGGGGGGCGTTTATAACACATATATACATATAACACATATAAACTTCCGTTCAGAGTCCTGCAATTTATGTATTCTTTAGTTTGCTCGAGTAAATCAATAGACCTATGAAGTCATGACACGGAGATGTGTCAAAGCAAATACGAGGATATAGAAATAAACACATACAGCTAATAAACTGATTTTCCTCGTAGAAACATATCTCTGAAAAAAGTTCTTAGGTCATATAAGGTATTTTGCTTCTTTACTTCCTTCATCCGCTTAAAAAAAACCAAAAAAAAAAACACAAGTAGCTGTTATGGTGATACTAATACCTTACTAAATGTTGATATAATTTGTAACGTTTACTAAACACATTTAACATTTATTGGTTGACACACGACGGTCCGGTGCTTTTTATCAATATACATGATTCTTATAACGCAAACCAGGTGATGAGACTGCATAACACTCAACATCAAAACCAGGTGATGAGACTGCTTAAATCTCAACATCAAAATCAGGTGATAAGACTGCATAAGGCTAACCATCAAAATCAGGTGATAAGACTGCATAAGCCTCAACATCAATACCAGGTGATGAGACTGCATAAGCATCAGCATCAAAACCAGGTGATGAAACTGCATGTGCCTCTACATCAAAACCAGGTGATGAGACAGTATAAGCCTCAACATCCAAACCAGGTGATGAGACTGCATTAGCCTTGACATCAAAACCAGGTGATGAGACTGCATTAGCCTTGACATCAAAACCAGGAGATGAGACTGCATAAGCCTCAACATCTAAACGAGATGATGAGACTGCATTAGCCTTGACATCAAAACCAGGTGATGAGACTGCATAAGCCTCAACATCTAAACGAGATGATGAGACTGCATTAGCCTTGACATCAAAACCAGGTGATGAGACTGCATAAGCCTCAACATCCAAACCAGGTGATGAGACTGCATAAGCCTCGACATCAAAACCAGGTGATGTGACTGCATTAGCCTTGACATCAAAACCAGGTGATGAGACTGCATAAGCCTCAACATCTAAACCAGGTGATGAGACTGCATTAGCCTTGACATCAAAACCAGGTGATGAGACTGTATTAGCCTTTACATCAATACCAGGTGATGGGACTGCATAAGCCTCGATATCTAAACCAGGTGATGAGACTGCATTAGCCTTGACATCAAAACCAGGTGATGAGACTGCATTAGCCTTGGCATCAAAACCATGTGATGAGACTGCATTAGCCTTGACATCAAAACCAGGAGATGAGACTGCATAAGCCTCAACATCTAAACCAGGTGATGAGACTGCATTAGCCTTGACATCAAAACCAGGTGATGAGACTGTATTAGCCTTTACATCAATACCAGGTGATGGGACTGCATAAGCCTCAGCATCAAAACCAGGTGATGAGACTGCATAAGCCTCGACATCAAAACCAGGTGATGTGACTGCATTAGCCTTGACATCAAAACCAGGTGATGAGACTGCATAAGCCTCAACATCTAAACCAGGTGATGAGACTGCATTAGCCTTGACATCAAAACCAGGTGATGAGACTGCATAAGCCTCAACATCTAAACCAGGAGATGAGACTGCACTAGCCTCAACATCCAAACCAGGTGATGAGACTGTATTAGCCTTTACATCAATACCAGGTGATGGGACTGCATAAGCCTCGATATCTAAACCAGGTGATGAGACTACATAAGCCTCATCATCAAAACCAGGTGATGAGACTGCATAAGCCTCAACATCTAAACCAGGTGATGAGACTGCATTAGCCTTGACATCAAAACCAGGTGATGAGACTGCATAAGCCTCGACATCAAAACCAGGTGATGAGACTGCATTAGCCTTGACATCATAACCAGGTGATGAGACTGCATAAGCCTCGACATCAAAACCAGGTGATGTGACTGCATTAGCCTCGACATCCAAACCAGGTGATGAGACTGCATAAGCCTCAACATCATCTAGTTTTCGTTTCGTCTGCGACTTTTGATACAATTTTGTATTGTGATCGTCTGTCACGTGATAAGCAGGCGGCGCAAACTCGCTCAACATCTGGTTGTCAGTATGAGACCGTATCACTGATGGTAGTGTTGCTGATGTCATATCCTTTCCATATATGATATTGTATTCCATATTTGTGTTGGTAATGCCGCTCTGTATTTCACTGGTCTTCGTCGACGTTTCAAATGTAAGATCATACTGCTTAACATTTTCTTTAATTTTTTGGCACATTGCATTTTCCTTTGCTGCATCGAGAGTAACGATGGCATAATCGTTTTCAGATACATTCGTGGACAGCTCAGAAGTAAAATGTCCTCTTTCCGTATCATTGCGTATCGATAAGAAATCGATCGACCCACCCTCACGTGATTCAGAAGGTACAGCAGTTGGACATGTGGGCAGCTGTGCTAAATTGTAATTACGATTGTCTAAGCTCGGTAGTTTCCTCTTAAACTCTGAGACTTTCAGCAGTTTTCTAACATCCTTGACGAGTTTCCTCGAGAGATACCTATAACGAGACAAGAGCAAACAAGACGATTGTTTTAACGTGGTGTCTTCATTTACTATTAAAACCCACCATGGTATTTATGGAAAATATGGAGCTCCATTATTTGAAATTTGATGAAACGATATGAGAACATACAATGTTAAACTTTATATAATACGAGCGTTTTCATTTGAACTTAATTTATACACCTGATCACATTCATGGTTGTTAGTGTCAAGAATGAAACCTTTTTAAAAATCTCGCGAACATCGTGTTCTTATAAGATGGATGTTACGTCACGTGGCCATAAAGCCATGAGATAATACAAAAAAAAGCATGCAGAGCGTAATGATGTTATGTTTGCGAGATACCATCCAACGCCGTATAAGTTTAAAGCAACACACCATTGATGATATTATCCACCTCATGGTATTCACGAAAATCACCAGGATTCTTAATCCAGCAATAAATATTGCTTTCAAATAAAAACTTAAAAGAGTTTCTTTAGATTAATTTCCCATTCCGACTATATATGCCAAATCTAGTACTGTAACATGGTTTCATGTAGAATTTTCCAGATATTCAACCGCACCCTAGTATTTTTTTGGAGAAATCAAACATAGGATGTGTGATTGTATCCCAACAGGACCCAGCTGTGCAGTAATATAAACAAACTATGGAAAAACGTTCCCGACCCACAACAGACTTTTAAAGTACTACCGTGTCTAACCCTCTAACTACTCGTTATACTTGCGTTCTAGCAATACACTCACTCTCACTGTTCCCAGAACTAAACTGAAAACCTATGGGGACCGTGCCTTTCCATCAGCCGGGCCCAAGCTCTCGAATGGTCTGCCCATATCTGTGCGGAGTTCTCCCACTCTCAGTCAGTTCAAGTCTTGTTTGAAGGCTCATTTTTTCAAGTTGGCGTTCTATTAGGGTTGAACAGCGCTATTGAATACTTCGTAGATTTTAGCGCTTTATAAGTTCATTTATTATTATTATTATTATTATTATTATTATTATTATTATTATTATTATTATTATTATTATTATTAACCCTTCCATTACAAGAGGCCAAACATAACAGCCAATTTATATATAAACTTTTCAAATGATTACAACTTGAGTTTTTTTCTCTAACCAATATTTACGAAAGGAGAAACATGTTTTATATTTGGAAAGATAGGGGACTGTGATGAACGGTTGTTGGCTACAACACAAACTAAAAATCAGGTACGTGAGCGTCCAAAACTCATATGGTGGACAGAAAATTCAACCTTATATGATAGGACCCAATGAAAAAAAAATCACTTACAATCGTGACAGCCGTGAAACTCCGATAACAGCCAAGCATCCAAGAGCGAAGGAAAGGACGAGAAAAACTGTGGACACTACAGCTTTATCGTCTATAGTAAGAAAGAAAGTGAATACAAATAACTACAGACATTTGCCACATATTCAGTACATTTGTTGTGAGATAATATAATAAAAAGTACAAATAAAGTCAATTAGAGCTCTTGATTAAACGGGAACAACCGATTACCTTCGGAGCACAGCGAAATAGTCGTCGACGGTACCGTTGTGGATGCAGACATTTCTGGTTAAAATAAAAATAAGAATATTTAATAGTAACAGTTGTTGAAAACTGATGTAATATGCGAAATGCATATGACGTAAATAAACAGATGCTGATGGATCATGCATTATGTGTGCTGCTTCAAATATATATATATATATATATATATATATATATATATATATATATATATATATATATATATATATATATATATATATATATATATATATATATATATATATATATATATATATATATATATATATATATATATATATATATGAGTTGGTTAGCATCATGTTTGATCTCTAGAGTAAGGCAAAATATGTCACCAAAAACAGAACTAGTATTGTTCGATACAGGTGTCAAACGCCTACAGTGAAATTACTACCTTTATTACCGGTTTCGAACCTCTGGACATACAATCAACGTCCATAGCCTAGTTGGTTATGGTGTCCGCGTACAAAGCGGTAGGCCCGGGTTCGAATCCCGGTGGAGGCTGGCAGTTTTTTTCACTGTTCTGGAATTTCCTTCTCATTACGTTTTCAATTATATATATATATATATAAATATATATATATATATATATATATATATATATATATATATATATATATATATATATATATATATATATATATATATATATATCATAATGATCATGATCAGGATCATAATCATAATCATAACCATAGCCATAACCGTAATCGTAATCGTCATTATAATCATAATCATAATGATGACGGGTATGTTAGGAAAAGCAGCAAAATACTGCATTAGTGTTAAATTTAATCTCTGAATTGAATACTTAGGCCTATAGAAACTCTTGATTAAAGCAATCACCTGTCGCTGGAGATACTGTTTTAGATGCATTTATTTCTGAATTTAAAATAACGATAAAAATATTTAAGTTAGTTTAAACTTGAAGTGCAGTGTGCCTCATTTTGAGGAAACACATCAAGGTAAACCTTTTTACATTAAGTTTTACATTATCTTTGTGCCACATAGTAATTTGTTAAGAGGAGCGTTGTCGACTTAAGCTTAAAAACTAAATGTTGCATATGAAAGTTGCAGACATAATCTAAGTAGAAGTACATTAAATGTGCAAACATTTATGTCATCTATCAAATAGAATAAAAAAGGTTGCATTATTCCACAGCATACTGAGTATATGGTCAATTTGTTATCAACGTACTATTATGTGTATGCATGAATATGTTACGACCATCAAAGTTTGATGTTAATGCTATTACGTGGCAAAATGATTGGCTGTTTAGTGTTCATCTAGTTCGAAGTTTGCATTATACATCGACTAAAGATATACTGTTCAATACACTTCGATGCAATGAATTTTCGAATATAATTTCCTAAAGTAATAAGATCACTAATACGTGCATGAGATCAATATGTCAAGCATGTATATGTCTTAACTAACAAAATATTACCAGAATCCTTCAGTGTGCGGTTAACGAAGTCCCACATAGCGATGTACCCAGATCCTCCACACGTGGGTCCTCCTTGACAAGGTAATTCATTACAATCGTCATCATTTCTCCGTGGAATATTCGGTATAACGGAACTGCAATAACATTTATTGCCTTGTGTCACGCCGAAAAAATTATACGTGTGACATTTCTCGCGACAAATAGTTGGAGTCAAGTACTCTTCTTTACCGCCAACTTCTATACTTTTATTTGGAGTATAGCTGTAGCATCCGACGTATGACGTGTCTTTGAAAATAAAAATTAAGGCAAGAAAAGAGCGTTATACGAGAATAAACATCGGAAATCTCGTATTGTTGTAAGTTAGTATCGATACATATCTTAATCTGCATCTCAAGCTTCATTTAGTATTAGAGAAAATATGCGCAAGGATTTTTTTGTTAATTTTATTAAGTTTCTTTGTCGTAAAAATTTGTTATACAACTTACGGTTGTAAATGGCTATCACCTGATTCCCTCCACATTTAGGAGATCCTTTACACGGGTTGTTACATTGGACTTCTGCTCGATCATTGCTTTCGAGTATCTCCGTCTGGTTACCACAGTAACACCGGTATCCATACTGTAAGCCGTATTTGTCATATGCACCCTCACCACAGATATCAGAACACATAGAAACAGTCATGTTGTTCCTTTCCACTCTCTCCATCATTCCAGAAAGTTCTGCTTTTTTTGCATCAAAGCAACCAAGATATGTCCCTTCTGCTACAGATCGAAATGAATTTTGTTAGTATTTATTCCATGTTGAGAAGAAAACTCAAAAGAAAGACACATGGTGTATAAGCTGCTTAATTTCTCCTGCAGCTCAACACAAACATTCAACTTGCATATCTCTGGTTTCCTAAGAATTCACAGTGGTTGTAATTAATACGGTCAGTATCTAAACATAAAAATAGCTCTTACACCTCTCATGCACTAAAATATGGAACGATATCGTAGTGCGCCGCGTCACTCGTGTGTTTCCTTGATATTTACACATAGATCCATCTTTCAAAGTCTTTTTACAGTACACATAAGTTCTAATGGTTATAAGAGTAAACTATCATATATGGCAGAACATTTCCAGACGACGTTAAAGACGTTAAACAAATATTAAGTGGAAGAGCTTGATAGGAGTTAACAGAATGCCTATATATAGCCTACACCAATTAATGTTACACTGTTTGGACATATATAGAAAGTTGACAAGTGTTTGCGACCCGTGAACATGTCACAATTTATGTCTCTCAAAAAATTTCCGCCATTTGGTAGCTGAAATTATCGAAGTTGGAGAAATGCTAGTTACTGGATTGTACGAACTATTCATTTGATTTAATTGCTTGGTAAATTGAATTTGGAACACATTTTGAAAGGAAACAGTTTTACAGAATTGGAAGAGGCTGCGTTTTTCGGCGCAAGTCAGCCATTCACTACAGATATGAGTTCTGCTAATTCTAGCTACCGTCCACCTCTTAGTATGGAGCAACGGCAGAAATCAACAACCTGAAGGAAAATAGTTTAGAAATAATTGATTGCTCGTTAAACGCATTTGATGTGATAAATGTTATCTAATGTGATGTCGGAAGGAAGAACACAATCGGGTGTGTTCAAGTTTCTGGGCTATGGATTGTCACACTTAAAAACATGAAGGGTGCTGAATTGTTACGGGAGTCGGGTTTGCAAATTGGGAAAGAAGATTCCGTTGCGATGGGTGTAACGAAACATATATTGACTGTAAGTTTATTCAACGTCCCTGTTTTTATTGATGATTCTGAACTAACCTACAAATTAACAGATCTTGGCTGCAAAATTCGATCTGAATGGACCCATAAACTCTTCAATAATTTTCCAACTTCGAAAACGGTACACGGTTTGTGCGGCTTGAATTACCAAGCAAGGTAAAAAGTCTACCATATGCTGTTGTCATTGAAGGCATTCATATAAGACTCAAACATAATGGCCAAAGTATGGTTTGCAACAATTGCTTGGGAGAGGACCATCTAATGAGAAACTGACAAAACTATAGATGTAAACAATGTGATGAGCTGGGACACTCTGAATCAAGATGCCCAACAATAGAGTGCTTTAACTGTCATCGTTTTGGCCACAAAAGCTTCGACTGCACTGAATATGAAGATTACGAGCAAGAGACGATGGAGAATCAACAAGACAAAGAGACAACAAAAGAGTCCGATCAAGGAAACCATTGTGAAGTTAAAAAAACCTAACCTTAAAGGAGACACCAGAAAAGACAGTCAAGTGACAGATCAGGCCACGAGATCGAACTTAGACACAGGCGAAAGTGAAACTTCGATCGTCATGGACACGGAAAGCGAAGATTTACCAAAGCAAAGACTTACTGAAAATAGCAATAAAAAACAGACCAAACCAGCATATAAATATATTAAATCGCAGAAAGAAAACAACAGAAAACACAAGAATGAAGAGAGCAGTTTCAACCGATAAAGTCTACACTGTACCGAAGAAGTTAATCAGTCAACAAAAGAAAACCACACAACCAGCGATCGAGAAAACCTACAATTTCCGCCTCCAAGAAGCAAGGACAGACAGGAACTACTAATAAAGAAGGCCATGACAACTAACTGAAATTACTAGGGACTCAATTCTTTAAAGTGAAATGACAATCAAACTTTACTTTCTACAAGCCATTATGCTTTTTAACACTAATTACACAGAGGATATGGGCGAAAACAATGCATCTTGTAAGTACAATGACATCGATTCTTTTAATAACTCACCATTCCATAAGTGTATATCATTACTACAACAAAATAGTCGTAGTCTAAAGAAACATTTTTCCGATATTGCTACTTTTATATCTTTGTTAAATCAGGATTTTTTCATAATTGGTTTTACTGAAACCTGGTTTACAAATGATATATCTCCTCTTATTAAGATTGACAATTACACACTAATTGAACAGCATCGTAATGAAAGAAGGGGTGGTGGTGTCTGCCTTTTTATAAATAATGACTTTAATTTTAAACACCGTACAGATTTGTCTATTTTAAACAATTCTATTGAAGCGATATTCATTGAAACGAATACACCTATAGTAACGAAAAGCTTATCGTTGGTTTTGTATACAGACCTCCCAACAGTTCGAATGATGATTTCAATTTAAATATGCAGCGTATTCTTGGCACCATCGCTAATGACCACTGCAGCACCTATATTATGGGAGATTTTAATATTGATTTATCTTAGCAAGCATAACTACTGACTTTAATAACCTTATTTATTCGAGCGGGTTTGATCCCACAATAACTAAACCTACTCGGGTTAGTCCATCTTCTGCCACCATAACCCTAAATTGGCTAGACATTAATGTCACAAAAAGGTTACAATATACTACATACAAGAAATCAAATTCTGGACTGTGACTGGTGAAATCGCCTGTGGTGTGCCTCAGGGCTCTTTATTAGGTCCTTTGTTGTTTATTATATACGTTACTGATATCTGCCATGTCTCCAACATTGTTCATACAGTCATATTTGCCTATTTGCCGATGACACCAATCTTTTCTTTCACTCGAAGAACGTAACTTCACTCCAAAGTACTGTCTCTTGTGAGAACTGAATAAGTTCTGTGATTGGTTCGCAGCAAACAAATTAAGTAATAATATTGATAAGAATAAGTATATTTTTTTCAGTAGTAGAAGAGCATCTCGTTGGGATAAAGATATTACGATGAACGGTAAAATAATCAAAAGTGTAACTGATACAAAGTTTCTTGGTATTAATATTGATAGCAAACTTTCTTGGAATAACCATATTTCGTTAGTATGTAACATTGTAGCTAAAAACTGGTTTATTATCTAAACTGAAATATTTCCTCCCACGGTATGTCCTTAGAATGCTTTATCAAACATTAGTTCTGCCACATTTATCATACTGTATAACTATTTGGTCTGGTACATACAATGTTAACATTGACCGCCTAAATATTCTCCAAAAGAGGGCTATACGTCACATTGCTAATGCAACACAACTTGAACATACTAGTCCCTAAATTTATTAAAACTTGGTGATATTATAACAGTCAAGGTTGCTACTTTTGCCTACAAAGCATGGATTTGATAACTGCCAGTCACTTTTAATGACTTTATATGTATAGTAACATAGTCTTCCATAACCATCACACAAGACAAGCCGACAACGCTCATTGCAATTTTTACCATAGTATCATAGGAAAATTCGGTCTTCGTAATAATAGAGCAATACAAATTTGGAATGATCTATCAAAGAAGTTGAAGTCTATACCTTCAAATCCCACATTCACCAGACATTTGTAAAGGAATTTATTAACTCGTACTAGTATTATATAATCTATTCACGTATCCACCTCGGCATCATTAGGTTATTATATTACTGTATATTTATTCCTTATGTATACTGTATTATTTATTTTAAAATTTCTTCCAGGGAGTCTCCTACTTTTTTAAGTCTTTTTAAAACTTTGTGGAGACTTCCTTTCCCATTGTACACAGTTGGCGATAAAACAAATAATGAATTGATATCGAATCAGAAGTTACCGATTAATATCTTTGGCGCTACATATGGACAGATAACTATTACTGTCTAGCACAAACTCTTGCAGCTCTTTTGTTTGTTAAATGCGCTGTGCCGTACATAACCCTTAAAGACAGACCATGTAATATGTGCAAGCATACCTACTTTGTTACTGTAGTCCAACGTTACCGCTAAAGGAACGATGGAATTAGACATGAGTTTTGCAAATGAAACAATACAACATATTAAATATGTGGGACACAGTGACATTTACATAGGACTGGAAGATTAATAACTCTATAACTTCGATCACTCATGTTATTGTAGCCACATATGGTCTTATCTATTAGAAGGAGGTTGTTTGAATATTACATAACACGATCAGATTATCTGTTATTACTCTAGCGTCAGTGTCACAAATATGCAACTGTAACCCAACATTGATAATATACATACAAGATACATACAAAATATGAGTTATTCTGGAATCATCATATTGTCTATTGTACAAACAAAAAAAGCCTATATTTATCGTAACGTACTGCTAGACCTACACTGTCTTGCCTTGTGGTTTGCTTGTTTCATATTACCAGTTTTATCAAAGGATCGTACTTCAAATGTAGTTTACAAAGCAAGTATCAAATACTAAGTAACCATTATTCCACTTTGTAATCATAAATAACACGTCCTTAATGACGTTCGCAGGTTACGTAGTGAAATCATTTCTACATATAGAATCAGCACAGTTTACAAAATGTATTTCGGAAAGATGTTTTTACCAAGTCAGTCCTATTATTAATAGAAAGGACAATTTCAGTCTCACCTGCTGTAAAGAAAAGAGATCCATGCAGAACAGTCGCTGCAAAGATTAAATTGAAGAGTAGCATTGTAGAGGTTGTTCTCTTACACACTCGGCAGCTCTTTACATCCTTACAGCTACGGCGATAATATGCCAGCTAGAACAACGTCAAACATGCAACGATATGCGAACAAACTGTCATGGAAGAAGTACATTAACAGACAATGTAAGCGAAAATTCAACCTTACGTCAAGTGTTTGTCAGGAGAAGTTACGCTTGACAGTTCGCGCAATTTTACTTTCGTAGCTGTTATTGTCGGCAGTTTACTGAAGATACGCGATAATTGGATCGTTAGAGAGAATGAGACATAACTAATATATAACTTGTAAGTTTTTAATTAGGCTATATGATACGATAGAACTTGTACGTTTTATCGGAAAAGAGAAGGCCTTTTGAAACTGTCACAAGTGGTGAGCGACATGTTACTATAATAATCATTATGTATAATAATTATCAACAATTTTTTTGTACGACGCTTCAAAAACTCAAATTTGGAATCTTTAGAAGGTCATTTCAGATGGGAAACCATAGATTGCTTTAGGATGAAAAACCCACCTTACTATGACCCCACCGGGTGTCGAACCCGGAACATCCCGATCGCTAAGCCTCATTGCTTCCAATGCCACCGCCTTTCTCCACTCGGCCACAGCACCGTTTATACAATGAAGGGAGTATTCAACTTCAATGACACATTTGTTCTGATTGTGTGTTATTCTACAGTAGTTTGAATTTATTAGTATTTCTTAGCCCAACCTTACATTAAGAGCTACTCATATAATGTATAATTTACATGATTCCTCCCTGCTGTAAGAGAGAACAAGGAATTAAATTGATCTTTTGATTATGAGTTTCATGTGTGTATTTCTTCCTCTCTAGACAAATCAATTGAACTCATCTTATGGATGATTATTTATCATATATGTAAAGTGACGTGACTATCCAGCAGGCTCCTGCATCCAACTGTGTAGTAATCAATACACCGGATATCTACTCAGGCACCAACAGTACACTAAAACTAGACTATTCCTATACAACTGAATACTATTGGTATTAAGTTTGGGATGCACTAGGTCCAAAAGAAACCTCTTTAACGCCTCAGTTGCACCTATAAACCTATCGATAACAAAACCGTTTTTATTTAATGTCATTCATTTAGGATAAGATAAAACCTGTATTTGCAGCAACTCTTTGTTTTATTTGCTCCCACCTTAATTTTAACATCCTATGAACGTTACTGCTTTACAATCTTCATAATAACTGAATTTCTTACTTCACTGTCTGTATTCATCATTACGTACACGATCTCTAAACAGGCTCTAAATATGATACTCTCCTTAGGGTATAGTTCCCAGTTTCCAGTCCATGTCACCATGTGACTATAATATACTCCCTTATCTAACCGTAACAGCACTGAACTGTCTGAACTATAGTTCCACTTACCCAAACGTTTAGTTGACAGCATGGGAGGGATCGGTCAAGTTTGATTGTTCAGGAGGCGTAAATATTTCCAACTTTATTTTTGTTTAAGTATCGATTGTTAATCAATAGGAAGGGATCGGGTTTCATTTCTTGTTGCCCTGGGAAATCTGGAAAAAGCGATTTAGAATTACCGAAAAGGAAACTAAACTATGAAGTGCAATACCTTTACATTAGAAAACATTATGACAAGATTGCAGGCAGAATTCAGCAAGGTAGTTGAGGTTCCCATAGTTGTTTACTTAATGTCATTCCGTTTGCCCTATAAAATATAATATAACCCGTATTAAACACAGTAAGTTTCGGACTCCACAGGATGGCCGAAACAAATCATGACGATTTGCAACGTATCTTTAAAGCTATCCTGAAATGAATTAATTAGAGCCATTGAGGTTTGGGTCATTGTTAATCGAAATTATGTGAAAGATCTAGAAACCCAATTAAGTTTACAAGCATATGCAATGAAAAACGGATTTTAAATGGTGAGAAAAGGGTTGGAAAATGTTCAAACGTATAAAATTCATCATTGGTAAAAAAAGTCTTGGTTTGGTCATTTCGGCTGAGCTCTACTCCCATAAACCAATTCAAAAATTGCTTTGATTTTGACCTTACACACTACTACAGAAGGTACAGAGTAACTAACTGTATTACCCTACTAAATAACTTAAACAGTAGAGTGTTCAGATGTAATTTCAATAATCGCTTAATAAAAGATGATGTATACTACTTCAGTCTCCTTTGTATTAATGTTGTTACCTCCTTAATGATTTTGAAAGTGCAGAAAAGGTGACCATCGACATCACGAACTTACATTTCTTCGTAAATTTCAATATTGTCAGTATGGATAGCATTTCTGTTTGATAAACAAGGAAAATGATTACTCTCCATATTATAGATCACTCCAGAATATTCGCTGGTCAAAGCTGGCCTTTTATCGGAGATGAAATCATCTAAGGGAGCCTGATGCAATAACGAATCATCTCTTAATGCCCTCATCCTACCCGTTTCATTATATGACATTGTAGACCTATGCATCGTCAGGAATTTTCTACCGTGAAATCTTCAAAGAGAGAGGTAAAGCCAGCAAATAACTAACATTTATTGTACTATGTTCATTTTCAAATACAATTAAACATCTGTTAAAAAGAAATGGGATCAGTTAATTAAATTAAAACATGAAAAAGAAGGAACATTTAGCGAATAAAAATACCTTAATGAGAAAGTGTTTGGCACTTGCATGAATATAAAACTGATGTATGTTAAGTAATTTTTATTTTGCTATGAATTATGAAATTGCGGAAGAGTACCGTCCTCTCATATTCTGATGACCCACAACTTAACGCCAGATTGTAAATACAAAACTATGTCATACAAAGGTTAGTTTCATATTTAAAAAATATACAAATAGTGTTGAAGTGGTTAAGTTTGCAAACGTTTTGCAATTTGCAGTTCCCACCGGTCTAATCCCCACCCAGCCGATCGTGAATCAGTCTGGAGATGATGAGGTACTGTAACAGACCCCAACCATCGTACCAGGTGAACCAGATGAGCAAGAAGACACGCCGTCAGAGGCCGTTGAACACCATGCTATGGATGATCTCGAGGACAAGGAGCAGACGATCAAATTTGAACGGAATACTCCTGAACAGACGGTGACACTTGAGTCCAAGATGTCTCCCCAAGCCAAGTTAGGTGATATATAATCCAACATCAGCAGACATGGACATCTGGTCACAAGCGAAGGCAGACTGTACCATTCAGATATGACCAGATGGGTCAGCCAGCAGCATGGTCAGTTAACAACTGAGTGAATGCAAAAACTACCAACACATGCGTCATAACTAATATAGTCCAGCAGATGCCGATGCCGCAATCTGCTAAGGATTTGCAGATCCTAATGGCACGGAAGAGGTATTTAGACTGGTCTCGGACGATGGTGGAATAAGTTAAGGATGTTTGATAACGTTGGTCCACTTCCTGGCCAAGTGCTAAGTAAGAGTTGGTGTCATTTATCAGAAAGATCTCTTTGATAACAAGGGAAGTATCCTTTTAAGTTTGGTTTAATTTCAGCAATTTCTTGTAACTGGAAGGTAATGACTTAGAATTAAATGCTGAAAGCTGCAATTATACAAAATTATTAAAGCACTGCAGCATTCCACGAATTGCTTACAGAAAACTGATTGAGCATATTGTACTATCACCGAGGTCACCTGAATTGGAAAGAATCGTTCAACTTAACAGATGACGATTGGAGTGTCATTTTTAACATTTTGCTCTAGTTCTCAGCTCTGTCTGAAACAAAAGGGATTTATTTTCAATTTCGTTTCTTCATCGTATTCTTGGTACAAATCATCTTCTTATATTATTTAATGAGCAAAATGACGAGCCCTCTTGCACCTTTTGTAACACAAACAGTGAGACACTGGAACATCTATTTTGAGGTTGTCCGGTTCACCTTTCTTCTTAATACTGAACAACTGTTATTCAGAAGGCAGTTTATTTGATCCAAGAAAGATTTTTCTTTGGATATAATCTCCTTCTTCATCACTTATCTTATGTGCTTATCGTATACTGCAAGCATTACACTTACAGTTACAAAGTAAATAATTTAAATCCTCACCATATGCATTTCTACTCTAAACTGAAGTCTATTTTGAAGGTCGAAAATTATATTTTGTCAATACCAAATGCTTAGAGAAACCGTATTAAAAGCTACTATGATGACGCCAAATATCTGTCTTACAGACATGATTTAAGTAAAAAAACGGTTTGCAAGTCTAATCTGGGTGTTTAGGAATATATTTGAAAATGCTCTTTCTTGCTGCTAGTATAATTTTACAGCATTTATGTTTTCTCTTTTCATAAGTATCTACCTTAGGTGTACTTCAAATGTACTAAATGATAAAAGACGGTATTTTATAGGATTTCTTTGTAAATATATGTTTCTATTTGTGAGCAAATAAAGATGGATAAAAGTGTTAAGTAAGACCTTGCCCTGTAGGGTGGGATAGTTCTTAATATTAATTTCCAGACGGGTAACAGTTCATCTTTTAATTTTGCCTTGACCTCCCAGGAGCCTGTCATTTTAAATGTGCTTACCGTGTGTACATATACATGATAGTTCTATGATGGCAATGTGCACACATAATGGCAGACCTTATAAAGTGTAAATTTGTAATCTCCTGTGATGGCAGAATGCACACAGAATGTATTTCATATATAGTGTTAATTAGCTGTAAGGGCTATAGTGAGCCTTTGCTTAGGTTTGATAACTGTATTCGCGCAGTAGTCTCCATTATACTCCATACAGTAGGGGGGGGGGGGGCATTTGCCCACCCCTGGAAAATTAAGAAAAATAGTTAAGCATTTAAAATTTCAATGACTTCCCCCAGTTCTCTTGTTATGTTCATTGCATACTGACCCATAATGCATCACTCAAATTATTGAAAGTCAAAATCCTAAGACATGAGATCTCAAAATAACCGATGGGTAAATGCAACTTGAACGGGAAGTGTCTTTTCCGACGATTTAGGAGTGTTTTTTGGCAAAAAAATTGTTTAAGGAAATGAATAGTTTGAAAAATATCACATAGAAACAGTCATGTTGTTTCTTCCCACTTTCGCCATTATTCCAGAAAGTTCTGTGTTTTTTACATCAAAGCAACCGAGATATGTCCCTTCTGCTACAGATCGAAATTGACTTTGTTAGTATTGATTCCATGTTGAAAAGAAAGCTCAAAAGAAAGACACATGTTGTGTAAGCAGCTTAATTTCTCCTCCAGCTCAACACAAACATTCAACTTGCATATCTCTGGTTTACTAAGAACCCACAGTGGTTGTAACCAACATAAATATAGCTCTTACACCTTTCATGCACTAAAATATGAAATGATATCGTAGTGCGCGCCGTCACTCGCGTGTTTCCTTGATATTTACACATAGATTCACCTTTTTAAGTCTTTTTTCAGTACAGATAAGTTCTAATGGTTACCTAGTAACATAAAAAACATACCGAGTTTGTTACTTTAGTACAACATTACCATGAGAGGAACGACGGAATTAGACATGAGGTTTGAAAATGAAACAATACAGCATATTAAATATGTAGGACACAGTTACATCTGCATAGGATTAAACGATTAATAACTCTATAACTTCGATCACTCATTTTATCGTAGCCACATATGGACTTTTCTATTAGAAGGAGGTTGTGTGAATATTACATAACACAATCAGATCATCTGTTATTACTCTTGCATCAGTGTCACAAATATGCTACTGTAACCCAACAGTGAAAATATCAGAAAGATACATACAAAAATGAGTTATTCTGGAAACATATATACTGTCTATTGTAAAAACAACAATAGCCTATATTTATCGTAACGTAATGCTATACCTACACTGACTTGCCTTGTGGTTTGCTTGTTTCATATTACCAGTTTTATCAAAGGATCGTACTTCAAATGTAGTTTACAAAGCAAGTATAGTAACCATTATTCCACTTTGTAATCACAAATAACACTTCCTCAATGACGTTCGCAAGTTACGTAGTGAAATCATTTCTTACATAAAGAATCAGCATAGTTTTCAAGGTGTATTTCGGAAAGATTGTTTTACCAAGTCAGTCCTATTATGAAAAGAAATGAAAGTTTTCGTCTCACCTGATGAAAAGAGGAGATATCCATGCAGAACACTCACTGCAGAGATGAAATTGAAGAGTAGCATTGTAGATGTTGTTCTCTTACACACTCGGCAGCTCTTTACATCCTTACAGCTACGGCTATAATATGTCAGCTTTAACAACGTCAAACATGCAACGATTTGCAAACAGTCTTTTATGGCAGAGGTACATTAATTGACTATGAAAACGAAAATTCAACCTTAGGTCATGTGCTTGTCAGGAGAAGTTACGCTTGTCAGTTTTCAATTTTCAATTTTACTTTCGTAGCTGTTATTGTAGGCAGTTTACTGAATATACGCGATAATTAGATCGTTAGACAGAATGAGACATAAATAATATATAACTTGTAAGTTTGTAATTAGGCTATATGATACGATATAACTTGTACGTTTTATCGAAAAAGAAAAGGCCGTTAGAACCTGTCACAAGTGGTGAGCGACATGTTAATTTAATAATCAATATGTATAATAATAACCAACAGTTACTTGTACGACGCTTGAAAAACTTAAATTTAGAATCTTTAGAAGGTCATTTCAGATGGGAAAACCATAGATTGCTTTAGGATGAAAAGCCCACCTTACTATGACCCCCCCGGGTATCGACCCCGGAACGTCCCGATCGCTAAGCCTCATTGCTTCAAATGCCACAGCTTTTCTCCACTCGGCCACAGCACCGTTTATACAATGAAGGGAGTATTCAACATCAATGACACATTTGTTCTGATTGTGTGTAATTCTACAGTAATTTGAATTTATTAGTATTTCTTAGCCCAACTTTACATTAAAGAGCTGCTCATATAATTTATAATTTACATGATTCCTCTCTGCTGTTTAGTGTTGAATATGTAAGAGAGAACAAGGAAATAAATTGATTGTTTGATTATGAGTTTCATGTGTGTATTTCTTCCCCTCTAAACAAATCAATGGAACTCATCTTATGGATGATTATTTAACATATATGGAAAATGAAGTGACTAACCAGCAGGCTCCTGCATCCAACTGTGTAGTAATCAATACCCTGGATATCTACTCACGCACCAACAGTACACTAAAACTATACTATTCCTTTTGGAAAAAAATCGGATACAACTGAATACGATTGGTATTAAGTTTGGGATGCACTAGGTTCAAAAAGAGACCACTTTAACGCCTCAGTTGAACAAACAAACCTATCGATAACAAAACCGTTTTAAATTTAATGTAATTCATTTAGGATAAGATAAAACTTGTTTTTCAAGCAACTCTTAAAACTAGCCATTATACCAGTTACAGTGAGTGATTCACTTGTCATGAAAATTACAATAATGATCAAATATCATATTGCCTATCATATCTTAGTTGAAAGGCAATATTTTATATAATACACACTTATCACTGTAAGAGCCTGCCTTTAAACAAATAAAACGAAATGGTACATAATTGACACGCTTTGTACTTGAAGCCCTTCAGCTTACGCTATTTTGCTCTAGCACCCTCACTTTAACGAATGCGAAAATACCTTACTTAATTGATATGTACTTCAGCAACTAGCCACGCCCACTATAGTAGCATGAACAATCTCTCATGACCTTAGGATGATATACATTGGTTATTCAACTCAGAATTATTAACAACAACATAAATTTAAAGTGAACCCATTTGATGTTCAAAATTGTTCTATTCTAGGGTAGGGCTCCCAGACCCTCGCTACATAGGAGTCCGTTTTAACCACCCCAGTGCAGTCAACCTCCTCTTATGAAACCCTTCATTCGCCTCTGACCTATTTGTTTTATTTGCTCCCACCTTACCTTTAACATCCTATGAACGTAACTGCTTTACAATCTTCATAATGACTGAATTTCTTATTTCACTGTCTGTATTCATCATTACGTACAAGATATCTAAACAGGCTCTAAATACAATACTCTCCTTAGGGTATAGTTCCCAGTAGAGTGTTAAGATGTAATTTCATTAATCGCCTAATGAAAGATGATGTATATCTACCTCAGTCTCCTTTGTAATGTTGTTACCTCCTTAATGGTTTTGAAAATGCAGAACAGGTGACCATCGACATCAGGAACTTACATTTCTTCGTAAATTTCAATATTGTCAGTATGGATAGCATTTCTGTTTGATACACAAGGAAATTGATTACTCTCCATATTATAGATCACACCAGAATATTCGCTGGTCAAAGGTGGCCTTTTATCGGAGATTAAATCATCTAAGGGAGCCTGATGCAATAACGAATCATCTCTTAATGCCATCGTCCCGCCCGTTTTATTATATGACATTGTAGGCCTATCCATCGTCAGGAATTTTCTACCGTGAAATCTTCAAAGAGAGGGGTAAAGCCAGCAAATAACTAACATTAATAGAACTATGTTCATTTTCATAAACAATAAAACATCTGTTTAAAGAAATGGGATCAGTTTATTAAATTAAAACATGAAAAAGCAAGGAACATTTAGCGAATAAAATACCTTATTGAGAAAGTGTTTGGCACTTGCATGAATATAAAACTGATGTCCTCTTATATTCTGATGACCCACAACTTAACGCCAGCTTGTAAATACAAAACTATGTCATAAAAAGGTTAGTTTCATATATAAAAAATATAAATAGTGTTGAAGTGGTAAAGTTTGAAGCGTTTTGCAATTTGCAGTTCCCACCGGTTTAATCCCCACCCAGCCGATCGAGAATCAGCCTGGAGATGATGAGGTACGGTAACAGACCCCAACCATCGTTGTAGGTGAACCAGATGAGCAAGAAGACACGCAATCAGAGGCCGTTGAAGACCATGACATGAATTATCTCGAGGACAAGGAGCAGACATTTGAACGGAATACTCCTGAACAGACGGTGACACTTGAGTCCAAGATGTCTCGCCAAGCCAAGTTAGATGATACATGATCCAACATAAGCAGCCAAGGACATCAGGTCCCAAGCGAAGGCGGACTGTGTCATTCAGATATGACCTGATGGGTCAGCCAGCAGCTGGTCAGTTAACAACCAACTGAAGGCAAAGCCACTACATGCGCCATAACTAAGCTAGTCCAGCAGTTGCCGATGGCGCAATCTGCTAAGGATTTGCAGATCCTAATGGCACGGAATAGATAGGTATTTAAACTGTCATACTAGCTGTTCTCGGATGATGGTGGAATAAGTTTAAGATGTGGGATAACGTTTGGTCCACTTCCTGGAGAATGTCTGGCCAAGTGTTAAGTAAGTGTTGGTGTCATTTATCAGAAAGATCTCTTTGATAACAAGGGAACTAGGTTAACTTATACTTTTTTTTGGCATAAGATATAGTGGCAATAACTACCCTTTTACGACTAAGTTTGATTTAATGTCAGCAATTTCTTGTAACTGGAAAGGTAACGACTTAGAATTTAATACTGAAAGCTGTAATTATACAAAATTATTAAAGCACTACAGCATTCCACAAATTGCTTACAGAAAACTGATTGAGCATATTGTACTATCACCGAGGTCACCTGAATTGGAATGAATCGTTCAACTTAACAGATGACGATTGGAATGTCATTCTTAAGATTTTGTTCTAGTTCTCAGCTCTTTCTGAAACAAAATGTATTTATTTTCGATTTCGTTTCTTCATCGTATTCTCGGTATAAATCATCTTCTTAAAGTATTTAATGATTAAAATGAGAGCCCTCTTGCACATTTTGTAACACAAACAGTGAGACACTGAAACACCTATTTTGGGGTTGTCCGGTTATTTCACCTTTCTTCTTAATACTGAACAACTTTTATTCGGAAGGCAGTTTATTTGATCCAAGAAAGATTTTATCTTTGGATATAATCTCCTTCTTCATCACTTATCTTATGTGCTTATCGTATATTGCAAGCATTACATTTACAGTTACAAAGTAAATAATTTAAATCCTCACCATATGCATTTCTACTCTAAACTGAAGTCTATTCTGTAGGTCGAAAATTATATTTTGTCAATCCAAATGCTTAGAGAAACCGTATTAAAAGCTACTATGATGACACCAAATATCTGTCTTACAGACATGATTTAAGTAAAGAACGGTTTGCAGGTCTAATCTGGGTGTTTAGGAATATGTTTTGAAAATGCTCTTTCTTGCTGCTAGTGTAATTTTACAATAATAATATTTTTCTCTTTTCACAAGTATCTACTTTAAATATTTTTCAAATTTACTAAATGTTAAAATATAACATTTATAGGATTTCTTTGTTAAAATATTTTCTATATGAACAAATAAAGATTGATAAAAGTGTTAAGTAAGATCTTGCCCTGTAGGGTGGGATAATTAATTTCATACAAAGCTTCCCTTTGTTTCAAAACTGTTTAAAACACCCTATCACCTAAGCAACCCTACCATTCACCAAGACAATCGAAACTGCCATACACGCAGCAGTAGTGACAAGTCAGAAGATTATAGAAATAACTATATTTATTTCCAGACAGGTAAGAATTCATCTTTTAACTTTGCTCAGATCTCTCAGGTGCCTGGTCATTTTACATGTGCTCACCTTGTGTATATTAGTTGTGAATATATACATGTTAGTTCTGTGATGGCAATGTGCACACAGAATAGCAGCCCTTGTGTAATTTTGTAATCTCCTGTGATGGCAGAATGCACACAGAATGTATTTATATTATAGTGCGGATTATCTGTAAGTGCTATAGTGAGCCTACAGATACAGTCAATATTATTGTGATCTTTGTAAATCCATTTGCTGTTGTTTATATTATGTTTATAGGGTTGAGTATGACACCTAAAAAGCCCTCAACCAGGAAACACTATATATATTTCGTTATAATCTGATCTATATTGAATTAATGTAAGAGTATCAAAAGTACTTTAGGTTGTTGTTGTTGGTGCATCAAGAACCCACATTGGGATATTTTGTTATGTGCTACAGCGGCAAGGATAGGGAAGGTAGGAAAAACAAGATGGTTAATGATGGCAGATAACGAGGGGAAGGGGACGGGGAACATGGGTGACAAGAGTGTGGAAGGAGGGGAAGGGGATGATCAGTGACATTTATTAGGAAAGAGAATGGGCAGATAGTGATAAGGATGTGGAATGAGGAAAAGGGGCAGACAAAGTGACAAGGATGGGGAATATGCAGAGGAGTGACAAGGATGAGGAAAGGGGAAGAGAGAGGAAGACGAGTGACAAGAATGCAATGGACTGAGTTCCCATCCACTTGCGTCATAGAAATCTAGGGTAATAGCACTGGCTCTATGGACTTGATTAACGTACAGAGTCCTTGTCAATTGTGACACAATCCATGTCAGGCTTGGTAAAATTGGAGTCCAAATGTCGTGCCTATGTTGGAAATAATTCAGCCTCAATATCGTGACCACAACTCTCTATTGTCGGGTCTGGAATTGCGTGTTGAATTTTTAATGTTGGCTTCAAATGTTCATATGTCACAATATTTTCATACGACACAATTAGTGTCGGCTTTAATGTTGTTTCAAAATCAGCCCCAAAATGCATGTCACTGAAATATTGTTTACGGGAGCCTATGAATACACTAACAGACCAGAAAGTAATTCACAGCAATTACGGGTTTTGTGTACCAAGTATTTTGTATAATCAAGAGGAATGCACCCAAGGGAAGAACTATTGGAAATCTTAATACGTTACTGTGTTACCTAGACACGTTTGAGCTAGTTTTTGTCTACCCATAGGCTACATCGGATATCTTTTGTTGCAATGTTTACAGATCAACTGCAGTCAGCAGTCAGAATTCCCACTTGTGCTTCGTGCCAATGGCTTAACATTCTGATAATCAGTTCCTTTTTCAGATTCATACAAAAATCTTCAATCTTGGTTAACATTTAAAAACATGGTGTAGGCTGTAAGTCCTTCGGTAATAATCTTGTCACAGTATGTCATTGACAACTCTGTATCAATTGCTGAACTGAAAGTTAAGTTAAACGTTTACATAAATTCCCATGGAATGTACTATGACCTTAAATTTTACAACTGAAAACATTTTTTGTGCTAAGATGATAGCTGTTTGAAATGGCGCTCGTGTCTTGTTGGATGATTGTTCATGTGGTCATGAATTCATGAGATAATGCAAACCAAAACATTAGGAGCGTATTGTGAATCAGTTGAATTTTATGTACATTTTTGGGACATTTTAGGTAACTTTGTAGTTAATTCTCTTAATTTTGCTTTCAGTTGTACACACTTAGCCGATGAACAGGGCAGGGCAATAATCTCTTTGATTCCAAAGCCTTCAAAAGATTTACAATATTTGAAAAATTGGAGGTTTACAGCAATTTTAAATACTGACTACAAGATTGGAGCCAAATGCTTGGCAACCCGTATTAAGCGTGTTTTAAATTACATTATTAGTGATGAGCAAACTGGATTCTTAAAAGGACGTTTCATCGGTGAGAACATTAGACTAGTTTTAGACCTCATTGATCATTGTAATTCCAACAATATTTCAGGTACTCTTCTGTTTCTAGATTTTGAAAAGGCTTTTGATTGTTTGGACTGGGAGTGTCTTTATCAAAGTTTAAAATTCTTCAATTTTGGTCCAAATTTTATTAGGTGGGTTAGAACTTATTATGGGAACGTCACATCTTGTGTTATTAGCAATGGTCATCTCTCTCAGTATTTTAGTATTTCTCGAGGTGTAAGACAGGGTTGTCCACGCAGTCCTTACCTCTTTATCTTATGTTCAGAATTTCTCACATTCATGGTTAAAACAAGCTGTCGTATCAAGGGTATATCTATTAATAACTCTGAAATTAGAATTTCACAATATGCCGATGATACTGTTTTATTTTTAGATGGTTCACGCGCTTCTCTTGTAGAGGTTGTAAACATTCTTAATAATTTCTCTGCCGCTTCGGGTTTAAAAATTAATTTCAGCAAATCATTCTTTTTTCCATTGGGTGCTATGGTTTCAAGGGTTCCCTGGTATTTTCATGAGTATGGTTTTAATGTTAATCTTGGTCCCGTGAAATATCTTGGTGTCACATTTACTACAAAGAATGAAGATTTCTTTTCGTTGAATTATCTTCCCAAATTATCCAGGCTCAAACAGTTACTTGGGATGTGGTCAAAACGTGACTTAACACCAACTGGTAAAATAACTATAATTAAGAGTTTGGCCATTTCGCAACTTGTTTTTCTTTTTAGTGTTCTACCAAATCCTCCTCTTAGTTTCATTAAAGAGGTTAATAAAATTGTGTATAATTTTATTTGGAACAATAAACCTTATAAGATTAAATGGAGCACCCTTATTAATAAGGAAGTTAATGGTGGCTTTGATATGACAGATATTGAATCTTTTATTAAAAGTCTAAACTGTAGCTGGGTAAAACGGTATTTAGCCCCTCAGAGAGGAAACTGGAAAATGTTTTTTGATTTGTACCTAAAACAGTTCGGTGGTGCTTTTCTTTTTAAATGTAATTTCAATAAGGAGGCAGTTTCTTGTATTTCTAATATTTTTTGAAGAAGAGTGTGTGAGGCTTGGGCTGAGTTTAATTTTTATCATCCAGACAGTAATTATGGTAATGAAATCATTTTAAACGACAGTCATATATTGGTTAACAATAAAGTAATTTTCCAGTATAATCTTTTAAATCACAGAACAATTTATGTGAAAGATTTCATTAAAAATGATGGCTCGGTAATTCCATATAACACGTTTCAAGCGAAAATATATATTAGAAATTTTCCTTTTACTTCGTACTTTGGGATTATTCACGCCATTCCTAGTTATTGGAGGGGGTACCATGATTCTGTTTTGCTCCCAATGAGTGAAAATAACTTTAATATGTGCATGCGCACACTGGCACACATAAAATAACAAAAAATGTTTATAATAAGCTAATTACCGGTCTCTGCACGCCGCCGTCGTCTATTATGAAGTGGCAAGCTATGAATTTTCCAGTGAAAATATTTTGGAATAAGATTTTTAGGCTGCCTTTTACGGCTGTGAATGACCCCAAAGTATCATATTTACAATTGCGTTTTCTACATCGTATATTAGGCATAAATAGCTTGCTTTATAAAATGAAAATGGTTAATTCTCCACTTTGTTCATTTTGCAAGAATGCCGATGAAACGCTTATACATTTGTTTTGTAATTGTAGTCACGTTGAGCGATTCTGGGAGGCAGTGAATTCAAATTGCATTAAAATTAATTATACTTTTAATTTGACCAACATTTGTTTTGGTGATTTTGGTGATATAGATAATCCTGTGAACTTTTTAATTTTGCATGCTAAAAAGTACATTTATACTTGTAGGTTGAATAACAAAATCCCACATGTGCAGGAATTTTATATTAAGTTTCGCTTTCAACTTGACCTGCACTATTTCATTTCTAAGCAAAACAACAATTTGTGTAACCTTAACGACTTCTATGATTTCTTTATGTAAGCTTCTTATGTAAGTCTTTTGCTGATTCTTTTGTATTATGTGTTACGGTATTGTAAATAAATACAGTGAAAAAAAAAGTATTGTGAATCAGCACGAAATAAGTCTAGACATGAGAGATGTTGAGGTTAAAGTAGACCTTTGATTGCATTACAAGAGACAAACCAAACCTAGCCGGTTTATATATAACCTTTTCCAAAGATTATAAATTGAGCTTCTCAGCCATCTTTACGAAGGGAAAACATGCTTTATATTTTGAAGGGATAGCAGAATGGTTGCTGGCTAAACAATAAAAAATAAAAAGGTCCTATAGAGGAAAATGACGCTTCACAAAACTGTGAATTGTAAAAAATCCTGTCCTCAGCTGAGAAAGGCTAAGAGTAATATTGACTCTACTTCGAGGGAAATTTAATATAACTGCATATTACGTAAAAGTTCTCAATGCAAAAGATGAACTTACTTTCGTGAGATCCGTAAAACTCCGATCACAACCAAGCATCCAAGAGTAAACGAAAGAGCGGGAAAAACTGTCGACAAAGAGAAAGTTAATTTAAAATACTAAGAGGACATCGAGCCAGTTTGCCCCATATTCAGTACACTTTTTGCGTGTGATATTCTCATTCAAAATCTGTTGACATCTCAGAAAAGCACTTTTCGTTTCCAAGATACACACATTTTGAAGTTTTGAAAAATCTGGGAAAATCATTAGCACTCTATGACGGTGAGTGTTTGCGCTCATCAAAATGTCTTATTTCAGTCATTAACAAGTGAACCTCTCATAAATAACTTACGTATATTATTTGAATAATGTGATATTCCTCTTTTCAAAGTTTTGTTGTGAAAACAAATGGATGACATAACAGAAAATTAGGCATTCGTTCCCATTACATCATGAATGTGCATAATTAGCTAACATTAATTCATTAATAAAACTGGAATTAGGAAGATACTTGTAAAATGGTCAACTTTGATGGATTCTGATGGAAGTTGCAGCTATTTTGATGATTTTTAATGCCTATTAGAATGATAAGGACGATGTTTTTGTAAGTGTCCGCAGATCTGTTAACTATATTATAAATGATGGTCACGAACAGGGACATGCTTGATAAGTCGAATGAACTACATGTGAGTTGGGCAGTATAATAACCTACTGAAATGTTGTTTATTTAAATGAACAGTGTAAACTGAATGTTAAATTATAAAATATAAATATAAAGAAAACTTTATCTAGAACGGGATTAAAATCCGTAAGATCATGATTATAAACGCCGTTCTCTGTAACGATTGAGCTATTAAAGTTGATAAGTTTTGGAACTAAATCAACGAATTTAATACTCAAGCCTCTACAAAAGTCTTTAGTAAACTGGAAAAAAACGATGATCACCTTTGCAGTACAGCGAAACTGTCGTTGAAGGTACTGTTATGGATGCAGATATTTCTGAATAAATAACAACAGGAATAATTAAAAGTAACAGCTCATAAAAACTGCTGTAATATCCGAAACGGTATGACGTAAACAAAAAATGCCGATGGATCATGCACTATTTGTGGAGCGTCTAATATATATATATATATATGTATATATATATATATATAAATATATATATATATATGTTTATATATATACATATATATATAAATATATATATATATATATATGTTTATATATATATATATAAATAAATATATATATATATATATATATATGTGTGTGTGTGTGTGTGTGTGTGTGTGTGTGTGTGTACCACCACCATCAGCATCACCACCACAACCACCACCACCACCATCATAACCATCATAATCACAATCACAATCATACTCATAATAATAATTATAATGTAAAGTTGAATAAGCACATTTGTTTATTTTAATGTGAAGTGCGGTGTGCCTTATAACAGTTTATTTTCTCAGTAACAATGCGCTAGGAAAAACAGCAAAATGCAGCATTAGAGTGTTCAAATTTAATCAATGAATTGAATACTCAGGCCTCTAGAAACTCTTGATGAAACTAATCACCTGTCGTTGGAGGTACTGTTGTAGATGCATACATTTCTGAATAAAAAAAAAATGTTTAAGTTGGTTTAAGCGTGAATTGAAATGTGCCTCATGAGATAACATATCAGAGTAAACTTTTTAAAATAAAACATTACATTATCTTTGTGCCACATAGTAATTAGTTAAGGAGAGCGTTGTCTATTACCAATAAAGCTACTATATGTTGCATATGAGTGTTGCAGACATAATCAAAGTAGAAGTATATGTACAAAATGTAAACATTTATGTCATCTGTCAACTAGAATTAAAAATGTGGCGTTTACTTCACGTATGTATCTGTGTTTGTATGTATGTGTAACGACCATCACAGTTTGATGTTAATGATATTACGTGGCAACATGATTGGCTGTTTAGTGTTCATCTAGTTCGAAGTTTGTATTATACATCGACTAAAGATATACTGTTCAATACACTTCGATGCAATGATTTTTCGAATATAATTTCCTAAAGTAATAAGATCACTAATACGTGCATGAGATCAATATGTCAAGCATGTATATGTCTTAACTAACAAAATATTACCAGAATCCTTCAGTGTGCGGTTAACGAAGTCCCACATAGCGATGTACCCAGATCCTCCACACGTGGGTCCTCCTTGACAAGGTAATTCATTACAATCGTCATCATTTCTCCGTGGAATATTCGGTATAACGGAACTGCAATAACATTTATTGCCTTGTGTCACGCCGAAAAAATTATACGTGTGACATTTCTCGCGACAAATAGTTGGAGTCAAGTACTCTTCTTTACCGCCAACTTCTATACTTTTATTTGGAGTATAGCTGTAGCATCCGACGTATGACGTGTCTTTGAAAATAAAAATTAAGGCAAGAAAAGAGCGTTATACGAGAATAAACATCGGAAATCTCGTATTGTTGTAAGTTAGTATCGATACATATCTTAATCTGCATCTCAAGCTTCATTTAGTATTAGAGAAAATATGCGCAAGGATTTTTTTGTTAATTTTATTAAGTTTCTTTGTCGTAAAAATTTGTTATACAACTTACGGTTGTAAATGGCTATCACCTGATTCCCTCCACATTTAGGAGATCCTTTACACGGGTTGTTACATTGGACTTCTGCTCGATCATTGCTTTCGAGTATCTCCGTTTGGTTACCACAGTAACACCGGTATCCATACTGTAAGCCGTATTTGTCATATGCACCCTCACCACAGATATCAGAACACATAGAAACAGTCATGTTGTTCCTTTCCACTCTCTCCATCATTCCAGAAAGTTCTGCTTTTTTTGCATCAAAGCAACCAAGATATGTCCCTTCTGCTACAGATCGAAATGGACTTTGTTAGAACTGATTCCATGTTGAGAAGAAAGCTCAAAAGAAAGACCCATGGTGTATAAGCTGCTTAATTTCTCCTGCAGCTCAACACAAACATTAACTTGCATATCTCTGGTTTCCTAAGAACCCACAGTGGTTGTAACCAACATAAATATAGCTCTTACATCTCTCATGCACTAAAATATGACATGATATCGTAGTGTTCGCCGTCACTCGCGTGTTTCCTTGATATTTACACATAGATCCATCTTTTAAAGTCTTTTTACAGTACAGATAAGTTCTAATAGTTACCTAGTAACATAAAAAACATACCTAGTTTGTTACTTTAGTACAACATTACCATGAGAGGAACGACGGAATTAGACATGAGGTTTGCAAATGAAACAATACAGCATATTAAATATGTAGGACACAGTTACATCTGCATAGGATTGAACGATTAGTAACTCTATAACTTCGATCACTCATGTTATCGTAGCCACATATGGACTTATCTATTAGAAGGAGGTTGTGTGAATATTACATAACACGATCAGATCATCTGTTATTACTCTAGCGTCAGTGTCACAAATATGCTACTGTAACCCAACAGTGAAAATATCAGAAAGATACATACAAAAATGAGTTATTCTGGAATCATATACTGTCTATTATAAAAACAACAATAGCCTATATTTAACGTACTGCTAGACCTACACTATCTTGCCTTGTGGTTTGCTTGTTTCATATTACCAGTGTTATCAAAGGATCCTACTTCAAATGTAGTTTAAAAAGCAAGTATAGTAACCATTATTCCACTTTGTAATCACAAATAACACTTCCTCAATGACGTTCGCAAGTTACGTAGTGAAATCATTTCTTACATAAAGAATCAGCATAGTTTACAAGGTGTATTTCGGAAAGATTGTTTTACCAAGTCAGTCCTATTATGAAAAGAAATGAAAGTTTTAGTCTCACCTGATGAAAAGAGATATCCATGCAGAACAGTCACTGCAGAGATGAAATTGAAGAGTAGCATTGTAGATGTTGTTCTCTTACACACTCGGCAGCTCTTTACATCCATACAGCTACGCCTATAATATGTCAGCTTAAACAACGTCAAATATGCAACGATTTGCAAACAAACTTTCATGGCAGAGGTACATTAGCACACAATGAAAGCGAAAATTCAACCTTACGTCAAGTGTTTGTCAGGAGAAGATCTGCTTTTCAGTCCGCGCAATTTTACTTTCGTAGCTGTTATTGTCGGCAGTTTACTAAAGGTACGCGATCATTAGATCGTTAGACAGAATGAGACATAAATAATATATTACTTGTAAGTTTGTAATTAGGCTATATGATACGATATAACTTGTACGTTTTATCGAAAAAAGAGAAGGCCGTTTGGAACCTGTCACAAGTGGTGAGCGACATGTTAATTTAATAATCAATATGTATAATAATAACCAACAGTTACCTATACGACGCTTGAAAAACTTAAATTTAGAATCTTTAGAAGGTCATTTCAGATGGGAAAACCATAGATTGCTTTAGGATGAAAAGCCCACCTTACTATGACCCCATCGGGTATCGAACCCGGAACGTCCCGATCGCTAAGCCTCATTGCTTCAAATGCCACAGCCTGTCTCCACTCGGCCACAGCACCGTTTGAACAATGAAGGGAGTATTCAACATCAATGACACGTTTGTTCTGATTGTGTGTAATTCTACAGTAGTTTGAATTTATTAGTATTTCTTAGCCCAACTTTACATTAAGAGCTACTCATATAATTTATAATTTACATGATTCCTCTCTGCTGTTTAGTGTTGAATATGTAAGAGAGAACAAGAAATTAAATTGATCTTTTGATTATGAGTTTCATGTGTGTATTTCTTCCTCTCTAGACAAATCAATTGAACTCATCTTATGGATGATTATTTAAGTGACGTGACTAACCAGCAGGCTCCTGCATCCAACTGTGTAGTAATCAATACCCTGGATATCTACTCAGGCACCAACAGTACACTAAAAGTAGACTATTCCTCTTGGAAAATAATCGGATACAACTGAACACTGTTGGTATTAATTTTGGGATGCACTAAGTCCAAAAGAAGCCTCTTTAACACCTTAGTTACACCTATAAACCCATCGATAACAAACCGTTTTAATTTTTAATGTAATTCATTTAGGATAAGATACAACCTTTATTTCCAGCAACTGTTAAAACTAACAATAATACCAGTTACAGTGAGTGATTCACTTATCATGAAAATTACAATAATTATTAATTATCAAATTGCCTATGATATCTTAGTTGAAAGGCAATATTTTATATAATACACACTTATCACTGTAAGAACCTTGCCTTTAAACAAATAAAACGAAATGGTACATAATTGACACGCTTTGTACTTGAAGCCCTTCAGCTTACGCTATTTTGCTCTAGCACCCTCACTTTAACGAATGCGAAAATATCTTACTATAGTAGCATGAACAATCTCCCATGACCTTAGGATGATATACATTGGTAATTCAACTCAGAATCATTAACAACAACATAAATTTAAAGTGAACCCATTTGATGTTCAAAATTGTTCTATTCTAGAGTAGGGCTCCCAGACCCTCGCTACATAGGAGTCCGTTTTAAACCACCCCAGTGCAGTCAACCTCCTCTTATGAAACCCTTCATTCGCCTCTGACCTCTTTGTTTTATTTGCTCCAACCTTACCTTTAACATCCTATGAACGTTACTGCTTTACAATCTTCATAATAACTGAATTTCTCACTTCACTGTCTGTATTCATCATTACGTACAAGATCTCTAAACAGGCTCTAAATACAATACTCTCCTTAGTGTATAGTTCCCAGTTTCCAGTCCATGCCACCATGTGACTATAATATACTCCCTTATCTAACCGTAACGGTAATGTACTGTCTGAACTATAGTTCCACTGACCTAAACGTTTAGTTGACAGCATGGGAGGGATCGGTCAAGTTTGATTGTTTAGGAGGCGTAAATATTTCCAATGTGGAAATCTGGAAACAGCGATTTAGAATTACCAAAACGGAAACTAAAACGAAACTATGTAGTGCAATACCTTTATATTAGAAAACATTATGACAAGATTGCAGGCAGAATTCAGCGAGGTAGCTGAGCTTCCCATACTTAGTTTCATTCCGTTTGCCCTATAAAATATAATTTAACCCGTATTAAACACAATTAAGTTTCGAACTTCACAGAAAGGCCGAAACAAGTCACGACGATTTGCAACGTATCTTTAACGCTATCCTGAAATGAATTAATTAGAGCCATTGAGGTTTAAGTCATTGTTAATCGAAATTATGTAGGAGTTCTAGAAATCCAATTAAGTTCACAACCATATGCAATGAAAAACGGATTTTAAATGGTGAGAAAATGGATGGAAAATGTTCAAACGTATAAAATTCATCATTGGTAAAAATAGTCTTGGTTCGGTCATTTCGGCTGAGCTATACTCCCATAAACCAATTCAATAGTTGCTTTGCTTTTGATCTCACACTACTACAGAATGTACAAAGTAACTGTTTTACCCTACTAAATAACTTAAACAGTAGAGTGTTAAGATGTAATTTCAATTATCGCTTAATAAAAGATGATATATATATCTACCTCAGTCTCCTTTGTAATAATGTTGTTACCTCCTTAATGGTTTTGAAAATGCAGAACAGGTGACCATCGACATCAGGAACTTACATTTCTTCGTAAATTTCAATATTGTCAGTATGGATAGCATTTCTGTTTGATACACAAGGAAATTGATTACTCTCCATATTATAGATCACCCCAGAATATTCGCTGGTCAAAGGTGGCCTTTTATCGGAGATTAAATCATCTAAGGGAGCCTGATGCAATAACGAATCATCTCTTAATGCCATCGTCCCGCCCGTTTTATTATATGACATTGTAGGCCTATCCATCGTCAGGAATTTTCTACCGTGAAATCTTCAAAGAGAGAGGTAAAGCAAGCAAATAACTAACATTTATAGAACTATGTTCATTTGCAAATACAATAAAACATCTGCTTAAGAGAAATGGGATCAGTTAATTAAATTAAAACATGAAAAAGCAAGGAACATTTAGCGAATAAAAATACCTTATTGGGAAAGTGTTTGGCACTTGCATGAATATTAAACTGATGTCGTCTTATATTCTGATGACCCACAACTTAACGCCAGCTTGTAAATACAAAACAATGTCATACAAAGGTCAGTTTCACATATAAAAAATATAATACTGTTGAAATGGTAACGTTTGCAAACGTTTTGCAATTTGCAGTTCCCACCGGTTTAATCTCCACCCAGACGATCGAGAATCAGTCTGGAGACGATGAGGTACGGTAACAGACCCCAACCATCGTTGTAGTTGAACCAGATGAGCAAGAAGACACGCAATCAGAGGCCGTTGAAGACCATGACATGAATTACCTCGAGGACAAGGAGCAGACGTTCAAGATGTCTCCCCAAGCCAAGTTAGATTATATATGACCCAACATAAGCAGCCAAGGACATCAGGTCCCAAGCGATGGCGGACTGTATCATTCAGATATGACCAGATGGGTCAGCCAGCAGCATGGTCAGGTAACAACCAAGTGAAGACAATAACCACCACTACATGCGCCATAACTAACCTAGTCCAGCAGATGCCGATGGCGCAATCTGCTAAGGATTTGCAGATCCTAATGGCACGGAATAGATAGGTATTTAAACTGTCATACTAGCTGTTCTCGGATGATGGTGGAATAAGTTTAAGATGTGGGATAACGTTTGGTCCACTTCCTGGAGAATGTCTGGCCAAGTGTTAAGTAAGTGTTGGTGTCATTTATCAGAAAGATCTCTTTGATAACAAGGGAACTAGGTTAACTTATACTTTTTTTTGCATAAGATATAGTGGCAATAACTACCCTTTTACGACTAAGTTTGATTTAATGTCAGCAATTTCTTGTAACTGGAAAGGTAACGACTTAGAATTTAATACTGAAAGCTGTAATTATACAAAATTATTAAAGCACTACAGCATTCCACAAATTGCTTACAGAAAACTGATTGAGCATATTGTACTATCACCGAGGTCACCTGAATTGGAATGAATCGTTCAACTTAACAGATGACGATTGGAATGTCATTCTTAAGATTTTGTTCTAGTTCTCAGCTCTTTCTGAAACAAAATGTATTTATTTTCGATTTCGTTTCTTCATCGTATTCTTGGTATAAATCATCTTCTTAAAGTATTTAATGATTAAAATGAGAGCCCTCTTGCACATTTTGTAACACAAAGAGTGAGACACTGAAACACCTATTTTGGGGTTGTCCGGTTATTTCACCTTTCTTCTTAATACTGAACAACTTTTATTCGGAAGGCAGTTTATTTGATCCAAGAAAGATTTTATCTTTGGAGATAATCTCCTTCTTCATCACTTATCTTATGTGCGTATCGTATATTGCAAGCATTACATTTACAGTTACAAAGTAAATAATTTAAATCCTCACCATATGCATTTCTACTCTTAACTGAAGTCTATTCTAAAGGTCGAAAATTATATTTTGTCAATACCAAATGCTTAGAGAAACCGTATTTAAAGCTAATATGATGACATCAAATATCTGTCTTACAGACATAATTTAAGTAAAGAACGGTTTGCAGGTCTAATATGGGTGTTTAGAAATATGTTTTGAAAATGCTCTTTCTTGCTGCTAGTATAATTTGACAGTAATTATATTTTCTCTTTTCACAAGTATCTACTTTAAATATCTTTCAAATGTACTAAATGTTACAATACAACATTTATAGGATTTCTTTGTTAAAATATTTTTCTATTTGAACAAATAAAGATGGATAAAAGTGTTAAGTAAGATTTTGCCCTGTTAGGTGGGATAAGTAATTTCATTCAAAGCTTCCCTTTGTTTCAAAATTGCTTAAAACACCCTATCACCTAAGCAACTCTACCATTCACCAAGACAATCTAAACTGCCATACAGCAGCAGTAGTGACAAGTCAGAAGATTATAGAAATAACTATATTTATTTCCAGACAGGTAAGAGTTTATCTTTTAACTTTGCTCAGACCTCTCAGGAGCCTGTAATTTTACATGTGCTTACCTTGTGTATATTATACGTGAATATATACATGTTAGTTCTGTGATGGCAATGTGCACACAGAATAGCAGCCCTTATTAGGTGTAATTTTGTAATCTCCTGCGATGGCAGAATGCACACAGAATGTATTTGTATTATAGTGTTAATTATCTGTAAGTGCTATAGTGAGCCTACAGGTACAGTCAATATTATTGTGATCTTTGTAAATCCTTTTACTGTTGTTAATATTATGGTTATAGGGTTGAGTATGGCACCTAAAATGACCTCAACCAGGACACATGTGTGTATGTATTGTTATGATCTGATCTACATTAACTAATGTAAGAGTATCGAAAGTAGGGAAGGAAAAGCAAGATGGTTAATGATGGCAGATAAAGAGGGGAAGGGGACGGGGAACATGGGTGACAAGAGTGTGGAAGGAGGGGAAGGGGATGATCAGTGACATGAATTAAGAGAGTGGGCAGATAGTGATAAGGATGTGGAATGAGGAAAAGGGGCAGATCAAGTGACAAGGATGGGGAATATGCAGATGAGTGACAAGGATGAGGAAAGGGGAAGGGAGAGGAAGACGAATGACAAGCATGCAATGGACTGAGTTCCCGTCCACCTGCGTCATTGAAATCTAGGGTAATAGCACTGGCTCTATTGAGTTGATGAACTTACGAAGTTCCTTCTCAGTTTTGACACAATCCATGTCAGGCTTGGTAAAATTGGAGTCCAAATGTCGTGCCTATGTTGGAAATAATTTAGCTTCAATGTCGTGACCACAATTCTGTATTGTCGAGTTTGAAATTGCTTGTTGGACCTAACATTTTTAATGTTGGCTTCAAATTTTCATATGTTGGGGCTTACAAATCAGTGTCGGTTTCAATTTCGTTTCAAAATCAGCCCCAAAATGCATGTCAGTGAAATATTGTTCACGGGAGCCCAGGAATACACTAACAGACCAGAAAGAAATTTACAGCAATGACGGGTTTTGTATATCAAGTACTTTGTATAATCAAGAGGAATGCACCCAAGGGAAGAACTATTGGAAATCGTAATACGTTACTGTGTTACCTAGACACGTTTGAGCTAGTTTTTGTTTACCCATAGAACACATCGAATATCTTTTGTTGCATTGTTAACAGATCAACTGCAGTCATCGAATTCCCACTTGTGCTTCGTGCCAATGGCCATGACTATCTGAATTATCATTTTTCTTTCAGATGCATACAGAATCTTCAATCTAGGTTAACATTTTAAAGAATGGTGTAGGCTGATAAGGCCTTCGGTACTAATCCTGCCACAGTATGTCATTGACAACTCTGTATCAATTGCTGAACTGAACGTTAAGTTAAACGTTTACATATATTTAATTGATATTACATAATTTCCTTTCCATGGAATGTACTATGACCTTAAATTATTAAAATAAAAAAAGAATTCAGGTTTGTGTCAAAGATGATAGCTGTTTGAAAATGGCGCTCACGTCATGGATGATGATTGTTCACGTGGCCAGGAATTCATGAGGTAATGCAAAACAAAACATTCGGAGCGTATTGTGAATCAGCACGAAATAAGACATGGGAGATGTTGAGGTTAGAGTAGACCTTTGATTGCATTACAAGAGACAAACAAAACCCAGCCGGTTTATATATAACCTTTTCCAAAGATTATAAATTGAGCTTCTTAGCCATCTTTACGAAGGGAAAACATGCTTTATATTTTGAAGGGATAGCAGAATGGTTGCTGACTTAACAATAAAAAATAAAAAGGTCCTGTAGAGGGAAATGACGCTTCACAAAACTGGGAATTGTAAAAACTCCTGTCCTCAGCTGAGAAAGGCAAAGAGTAATATTGACTCTACTTCGAGGGAACTTTAATATTACCGCATGTAACGTAAAAGTTCTCAATGAAAAAGATAAACTTACTTTCGTGAGATCTGTAAAACTCCGATCACAACCAAGCATCCAAGAGCAAACGAAAGAGCGAGAAAAACTGTCGACAAAGAGAAAGTTAATTTAAAACACTAAGAACATCGAGCCAATTTGCCCCATATTCTGTACATTCTTGTGTGTGTGATAATCACATTCAAGATCTGTTGACATTTCTGAAAAGCTCTTTTCGTTTCTAAGATATACACATTTTGAAGTTTTGAGAAATCTGGAAAGATCATTAGAAAACTATGACGGTGAAAGTTTGCGCTGATCAAAAGCCATTGATAAATTAACCCTTAATGGATAGCCCACAAATATCATTTGAATAATGTGATATTCCTCTTTTCAAAGTTTTGTTGTGAAAACAAATGGATGACATAACAGAAAATTAGGCATTCATTTCCATTACATCATGAATGTACTGGTAATCTAACATTTATTCTCTAATAAAACTGGAATTAAGAAGATACTTGTAAAATGGTAAACTTTGATGGATTTTGTTGTTTATGTAAATCAACAGTGTAAACTGAATGTGAAATTATAAAATATAAATATAAAGAAAACTTTATCTAGAACGGGGTTAAAATCCGTAAGATCATGATGACAAGCGCCGTTCTCTGTAATGATTGAGCTAATAAAATTTATAAGTTTGGGAACTAAATCAACGAATTTAATACTCAGCTTCTCTATAAAAGTCTGTAGTAAACTGGAAACAAAACGATGATCACCTTCGCAGTACAGCGAAACTATCGTTGAAGGTACTGTTAGGGATGCATGGATGATGTTCTGAATAAATAACAACAGGAATAATTAAAAGTAACGACTCATAAAAATCGATGTAATATTCGAAACGGTATGACGTAAACAAAAAATGCCGATGGATCTTGCACTATCTGTGGTGCGTCTAATATATATATATATATATATATATATGTGTGTGTGTGTGTACCACCACCACCACCATCAGCATCACCACCACAACCACCACCATCATCATCATCACCATCACAATCACAATCACAATCATAATCATAATGTTTAGTTGAATAAGCACGTTTGTTTATTTCAATGTGAAGTGCGGTGTGCCTCATAACCGTTTAGTTTTTCTCAAGACCAATGCGCTAGGAAAAACAGCAAAATGCAGCATTAGAGTGTTCAAATTTAATCAATGAACTGAATACTCAGTCCTCTAGAAGCTGTTGATTACCTGTCGTTGGAGGTACTGTTGTAGATGCATACATTTCTGAGTAAAAAATATAAATAAAAAGGTTAAGTTGGTTTTAGCGTGAATTGAAATGTGCCTCATGAGATAACAAATCAGAGTAAACTTTATAAAATAAAACTTTACATTATCTTTTTGCCACATAGTAATTAGTTAAGGAGAGCGTTGTCTATTAACAATAAACCTACTATATGTTGCATATGAGTGTTGCAGGCATAATCAAAGTAGAAGTATATGTACGAAATGTAAACATTTATGTCATTTGTCAACTAGAATTAAAAATGTGGCGTTTACTTCACGTATGTATGTATGTATGTGTAACGACCATCACAGTTTGATGTTAATACTATTACGTGGCAACATGATTGGCTGTTTAGTGTTCATCTAGTTCGAAGTTTGTATTATATATCGACTACAGATACATTGTTCAATACACTTCGTTGCAATGATTTTTCGTAGATAATTTCCTAAAGAAATAAGATCACTAAAACGTGAATAAGATCAATATGTCCAAACATGTACTTGTATTTACTAATGAAATATTACCAGAATCCTTCGGAGTGCGGTTAACGAAGTCCCAAATAGCGATGTACCCAGATCCTCCACACGTGGGTCCTCCTTGACAAGGTAATTCATTACATTCGTCATCATTTCTCTGTTGAGTATTCGATATGACGGAACGACAATAACACTTACTGCCTTGTGTCACGCCGAAAAACTTATACGTGTGACATATCTCGCGACAAATAGTTGGAGTCAAGAACTCTACTCTACCGCCAACGTGTATACTTTCATTTGGAGTATAGCTGTAGCATCCGATGTATGACGTGTCTTTGAAAATAAAAATTAAGGCAAGAAAAGAGCGTTATACGAGAATGAATATCGGAAATCTCGTATTGTTTTAAGTTAGTATCGATACATATCTTAATCTGCATCTCAAGCTTCATTTAGTATTAGAGAAAATATGCGCAAGGATTTTTTTGTTAATTTTATTAAGTTTCTTTGTCAAAAAATTTGTTATACAACTTACAGTTGTAAATGGCTATCACCTGATTCCCTCCACATTTAGGAGCTCCTTTACACGGGTTGTTACATTGGCCTTCTGCTCGATCATTGCTTTCGAGTATCTCCGTTTGGTTACCACAGTAACACCGGTATCCATACTGTAAGCCGTATTTGTCATATGCACCCTTACCACAGATATCAGAACACATAGAAACAGTCATGTTGTTCCTTTCCACTCTCTCCATCATTCCAGAAAGTTCTGCTTTTTTTGCATCAAAGCAACCGAGATATGTCCCTTCTACTACAGATCGAAATGAATTTTGTTAGTATTGATTCCATGTTGAAAAGAAAGCTCAAAAGAAAGACCCATGGTGTATAAGCTGCTTAATTTATCCTGCAGCTCAACACAAACATTCAACTTGCATATCTCTGCTTTCCTAAGAATTCACAGTGGTTGTAATTAATACGGTCAGTATCTAAACATAAAAATAGCTCTTACACCTCTCATGCACTAAAATATGAAACGATATCGTAGTGCGAGCCGTCACTCGTGTGTTTCCTTGATATTTACACATAGATTTATCTTTCAAAGTCTTTTTACAGTACAGATAAGTTCTAATGGTTATAAGAGTAAACTATCATATATGGCAGAACATTTCCAGACGACGTTAAAGACGTTAAACAAATATTAAGTGGAAGAGCTTGATAGGGGTTAACAGATTGCCTATATATAGCCTACACCAACTAATGTTACATTGTTTGGACATAGAAAGTTGACAAGTGTTCGCGACCCGTAAACACGTCACAATTTATGTCTCTCAAAAAATTTCCGCCATTTGGTAGCTGAAATCATCGAAATTGGAGAAATGCTAGTGACTGGATTGTACGAACGATTCATTTGATTTAATTGCTTGGTAAATTGAATTTGGAACACATTTTGAAAGGAAACAGTTTTCTAGAATTGGAGGCGGCTGCGTCTTTCGGCCCAAGTCAGCCCTTCACTACAGATATGAGTTCTGCTAATTCTAGCCACCGTTCACCTGTTAGTATGGAGCAACGGCAGAAATCAACAACCTGAAGGAGAATAGCATAAAAATAATTGATTGCTCGATTAACGCTATTGATGTGATAAATGCTTTCTCAAGTGACGTCGGAAGGAAGAACATTATCGGATGTGAGGTCTGGGCAATGGATTGTCACACTTAAAAACGTCAAGGATGCTGAATTGTTACAGGAGTCGGGTTTACACATTGGGAAAGAAGATTGCGTCGTGATGGGTGTAACGAAACAAATATTGACTGTAAGTTTATTCAACGTCCCTGTTTTTATTGATGATTCTGAACTTACCGACAAATTAACAGATCTTGGCTGCAAAATTCGATCTGAATGGACCCATAAATTCTACATTGATTTTCACAACATCCAAAACGGTACACGGTTTGTGCGGCTTGAATTACCAAGCAAGGTAAAAAGTCTACCATATGCTGTTGTTATTAGAGGCATTCATATAAGACTCAAACACAATGGCCAAAGTAGGGTTTGCAACAATTGCTTGGGAGAGGATCACCTAATGAGAAACTGTCCAAACTATAGATAGTAAACAATATGATGAGCTGGGACACTCTGAATCAAGATGCCCATCAACAGAGTGCTTTAACTGTCATCGCTTTGGCCATCAGCAAGACAAAGACAACAGGAGAATCCGATCAAGAGAACCATAATGAAGTCCACAAACAACCTAACCTTAAAGGAGACACCAGAAAAGACAGTCAAGTGACAGATCAGGCCACTAGATCGAACTTAGACACAGGTGAAAGTGAAACTTCGATCGACATGGACACAGCGAAGATTTACCAAAGCAAAGACATAGTGAAAATAGCAATAACAAACAGACCAAACCAGCAGATAAATATTTTAAAACGCAGAAAGAAAACCTACCTACAACATCAATGTCCCAACCCAATCTTCGGCAACAGAAAACACAAGAAAAATGAAGAGAGCAGTTTCAACCGATAAAGTCTACACTGTACCGAAGAAGTTAACCAGTCAACAAACGAAAACCACACAACCAGCGATCGAGGAAACCTACAATTTCAGCCCTAAGGAGAAAGGGCAGACAGGAACTGCTAATAAAGGAGGCCATAGAAACTAACTGAAATTACTATTGGACTCAATTAATTAAAGTGAAATGACAACCAAACTTTACTTTCTACTAGCCATTTTGCTTTTTAACACTAATTCCACGGAGGATATGGGCGAAAATAATGTATCTTGTAAGTACAATGACGTCGATTCTTTTAATAACTCACCATTCCATAAGTGTATATCATTACTACAACACAATAGTCGTAGTCTAAAGAAACATTTTTCCGATATTGCTACCATATCTTTGTTCAATCAAGATTTTTCCATAATTGGTTTTACTGAAACCTGGTTTACAAATGATATATCTCCTCTTATTAAGATTGACAATTACACACTAATTGAACAGCATCGTAATGAAAGAAGGGGTGGTGGTGTTTGCCTTTTTATAAGTAATGACTTTAATTTTAAACACCGTACAGATTTGTCTTTTTTAAACAATTCTATTGAAGCGATATTCATTGAAACGAGTACACCTATAGTAACGAAAAGCTTATCGTTGGTTGTGTATACAGACCTGCCAACAGTTCGAGTGATGATTTCAATTTAAATATGCAGCTTATCCTTGGCACCATCGCTAATGACCACTGCAGCACCTATATTATGGGAGATTTTAATATTAATTTTTCTAAAGCAAGCATAACTACTGACTTTAATAACCTTATTTATTCGAGCGGGTTTGATCCTATAATAACTAAACCTACTCGGGTTAGTCCATCTTCTGCCACCATAACCCTAAATTGGCTAGACATTAATGTCACAAAAAGGTTACAATATACTACATACAAGAATTCAAATTCTGGACTGTGACTGGTGAAATCGCCTTTGGTGTGCCTCAGGGCTCTTTATTAGGTCCTTTGTTGTTTATTATATACGTTAATGATATCTGCCATGTCTCCAACATTGCTCATACAGTCATATTTGCCTATTTGCCGATGACACCAATTTTTTCCTTCTCTCGAAGAACGTAACTTCACTCCAAAGTACTGTCTCTTGTGAACTGGATAAGTTCTGTGATTGGTTCGCAGCAAACAAATTAAGTAATAATATTGATAAGAATAAGTATATTTTTTTCAGTAGTAGAAGAGCATCTCGTTGGGATAAAGATATTACGATGAACGGTAAAATAATTAAATGTGTAACTGATACAAAGTTCCTTGGTATTAATATTGAGAGCAAACTTTCTTGGAATAACCATATTTCGTTAGTATGTAACATTGTAGCTAAAAACTGGTTTATTATCTAAACTGAAATATTTCCTCCCACGGTATGTCCTTAGAATGCTTTATCAAACATTAGTTCTGCCACACTTATCCTACTGTACAACTATTTGGTCTGGTACATACAATGTTAACATTGACCGCCTAAATATTCTCCAAAAGAGGGCTATACGTCACATTGCTAATGCAACATCACTTGAACATACTAGTACCTAAATTTATTAAAACTTGGTGATATTATAACAGTCAAGGTTGCTACTTTTGCTTACATGATCAAATCCATGCAAAGCATGGATTTGATAACTGCCAGTCACTTTTAATGACTTTATATGTAGTAACATAGTCTTCCATAACCATCACACAAGACAAGCCGACAACGCTCTTTGCAATTTTTACCATAGTATCATAGGAAAATTCGGTCTTCGTAATAGAGCAATACAAATTTGGAATGATCTATCAAAAAAGTCTGTACCTTCAAATCCCACATTCACCAGACATTTGTAAAGGAATTTATTAACTCGTACTAGTATTATATAATCTATTCACGTATCCATCGCAACATCATTAGGTTATTATATTACTGTATATTTATTCCTTATGTATACTGCATTATTTATTTTAAAATTTCTTCCAGGGAGTCTCCTACTTTGTTAAGTCTTTTTAAGACTTTGTGGAGACTTCCTTTCCCATTGTACACAGTTGGCGATAAAACAAATAAATGAATTGATATCGAATCAGAAGTTACCTATTAGTATCTTTGGCGCTATATATGGACAGATAACTATTACTGTCTAGCACAAACTCTTGCAGCTCTTTTGTTTGTTAAATGCGCTGTGCCGTACATAACCCTTAAAGACAGACCATGTCATATGTGCAAGCATACCTAGTTTGTTACTATAGTCCAACGTTACCGCTAAAGGAACGATGGAATTACACATGAGTTTTGCAAATGAAACAATACAACATATTAAATATGTGGGACACAGTGACATTTGCATAGGATTGAAAGATTAATAACTCTATAACTTCGATCACTCATGTTATTGTAGCCACATATGGTCTTATCTATTAGAAGGAGGTTGTTTTAATATTACATAACACGATCAGATTATCTGTTATTACTCTAGCGTCAGTCTCACAAATAAGCAACTGTAACCCATTATTGATAATATACATACAAGATACATACGAAATATGAGTTATTCTGGAATCATCATATTGTCTATTGTACAAACAAAAAAGCCTATATTTATCGTAACGTACTGCTAGACCTACACTGTCTTGCCTTGTGGTTTGCTTGTTTCATATTACCAGTTTTATCGAAGGATCGTACTTCAAATGTAGTTTACAAAGCAAGTATCAAATACTAAGTAACCATTATTCCACTTTGTAATCATAAATAACACTTCCTTAATGACGTTCGCAGGTTACGTAGTGAAATCATTTCTTACATAAAAAAAATCAGCATTGTTTACAAGGTGTATTTCGGAAAGATTGTTTTACCAAGTCAGTCCTATTATGAAAAGAAATGAAAGTTTTAGTCTCACCTGATGAAAAGAGGAGATATCCATGCAGAACAGTCACTGCAGAGATGAAATTGAAGAGTAGCATTGTAGATGTTGTTCTCTTACACACTCGGCAGCTCTTTACTCCTTTACTCCTTACAGCTTCCTTACAGCTACGGCTATAATATGTCAGCTTAAACAACGTCAAACATGCAACGATTTGCAAACAAACTTTTATGGCAGAGGTACATTAACAGACAATGAAAACGAAAATTCAACCTTATGTCATGTGCTTGTCAGGAGAAGTTACGCTTGTCAGTTTTCAATTTTACTTTCGTAGCTGTTATTGTCGGCAGTTTACTAAAGGTACGCGATAATTAGATCGTTAGACAGAATGAGACATAAATAATATATTACTTGTAAGTTTGTAATTAGGCTATATGATACGATATAACTTGTACGTTTTATCGAAAAAAGAGAAGGCCGTTTGGAACCTGTCACAAGTGGTGAGCGACATGTTAATTTATTAATCAATATGTATAATAATAACCAACAGTTACTTGTACGACGCTTGAAAAACTTAAATTTAGAATCTTTAGAAGGTCATTTCAGATGGGAAAACCATAGATTGCTTTAGGATGAAAAGCCCACCTTACTATGACCCCCCGGGTATCGACCCCGGAACGTCCCGATCGCTAAGCCTCATTGCTTCAAATGCCACAGCTTTTCTCCACTCGGCCACAGCACCGTTTATACAATGAAGGGAGTATTCAACATCAATGACACATTTGTTCTGATTGTGTGTAATTCTACAGTAATTTGAATTTATTAGTATTTCTTAGCCCAACTTTACATTAAAGAGCTGCTCATATAATTTATAATTTACATGATTCCTCTCTGCTGTTTAGTGTTGAATATGTAAGAGAGAACAAGGAATTAAATTGATCTTTTGATTATGAGTTTCATGTGTGTATTTCTTCCAACAATTGAACTCATCTTATGGATGATTATTTAACATATATGTAAAGTGACGTGACTAACCAGCAGGCTCCTGCATCCAACTGTGTAGTAATCAATACCCTGGATATCTACTCAGGCACCAACAGTACACTAAAATTATACTATTCCTATACAACTGAACACTATTGGTATTAACTGTGGGATGCACTAGGTTCAAAAGATACCTCTTTAACACCTCAGTTACACCTATAAACCTATCGATAACAAAATTGTTTTAGTTTTAATGTAATTCATTTAAGATAAGATAAAACCTGTATTTCCAGCAACTCTTAAAACTAGCAATAATACCAGTTACATTGAGTGATTCACTAGTCATGAATATACCAATAATGATCGAATATCTTTGCTTATCATATCTTAGTTGAAAGGCAATATTTTATATAATACACACTTATCACTGTAAGAGCCTGCCTTTAAACAAACTTAAACGTTACTGCTTTACAATCTTCATAATAACTGAATTTCTTATTTCACTGTCTGTATTCATCATTACATACAAGATCTCTAAACAGGCTCTAAATACAATACTCTCCTTAGGGTATAGTTCCCAGTTTCCAGTCCATGTCACCATGTGACTCTAATATACTCCCTTATCTAACCGTTACGGTACTGAACTGTCTGAACTATAGTTCCACTGACCTAAACGTTTAGTTGACAGCATGGGAGGGATCGGTCAAGTTTGATTGTTCAGGAGGCGTAAATATTTCAAACATTAGTTTTGCTTAAGTATCGATTGTTAATCAATAGGAATGGGTCGGGTTTTATTTCTTGTTGCCCTGGGAATCTGGAAAAAGCAATTTAGAATTACCAAAACGGAAACCAAAACGAAACTATGTAGTGCAATACCTTTACATTAGAAAACATTATGACAAGATTGCAGGCAGAATTCAGCAAGGTAGTTGAGCTTACCATAGTTTTATACTTAATTTCATTCCGTTTGCCCTATAAAATATCATATAACCCGTATTAAACACAATTAAGTTTCGTTTCGGACATCACAGGAAGGCCAAAACGAATTACGACGACATGCAACGTATCTTTAACGCTTTCCTGAAATGAGATAATTAGAGCCATTGAGGTTTGGGTCATTGTTAATCGAAGTTATGTAAAAGTTCTAGAAACAAAATTAAGTTTACAACCATTTGCAATAAAAAACGGATTTTAAATGGTGAGAAAATGGTTGGAAAATGCTTAAACGTATAAAATTCATCATTGGTAAAAATAGTCTTGCTCGGTCATTTCGGCCGAGCTTTACTCCCATAAACCAATTCAATAGTTGCTTTGCTTTTGACCTCTCACACTACTACAGAAGGTACAAAGTAACTGTATTACCCTACTAAATAACTTAAACAGTATAGTGTTAAGATGTATTTTCAACTATCGCTTAATAAAAGATGATATATCTACCTCAGTCTCCTTTGTAATAAATTTGTTTCCTCCTTAATGGTTTTGAAAATGCAGAAAAGGTGACCATCGACATTAGGAACTTACATTTCTTCGTAAATTTCAATATTGTCAGTATGGAACGCATTTCTGTTTGATACACAAGGAAATTGATTTTTCTCCATACTATAGATCACCCCAGAATATTCGCTCTTCAAAGGTGGCCTTTTATCGGAGATGAAATTATCTAAGGGAGCCTGATGCAATAACGAATCATCTCTTAATGCCATCGTCCTGCCTGTTTCATTATATGACATTGTAGGCCTATCCATCGTCAGGAATTTTCTACCGTAAAATCTTCAAAGAGAGAGGTAAAGCCAGCAAATAACTAACATTTATAGAACTATGTTCATTTGCAAATACAATAAAACATCTGCTTAAAAGAAATGGGATCAGTTAATTAAATTAAAACATGAAAAAGCAAGGAACATTTAGCGAATAAAAATACCTTATTGGGAAAGTGTTTGGCACTTGCATGAATATTAAACTGATGTCGTCTTATATTCTGATGAACCACAACTTAACGCCAGCTTGTAAATACAAAACTATGTCATACAAAGGTTAGTTTCATATAAAAAAAAAATATAAATAGTGTTGAAGTGGTACAGTTTGCAAACGTTTTGCAATTTGCAGTTCCCACCGGTTTAATCCCCACCCAGCCGATCGTGAATCAGCCTGGAGATGATGAAGTACGGTAACAGACCCCAACCATCGTACCATGTGAACCAGATGAGCAAGAAGACACGCAATCAGAGACCGTTGAACACCATGACATGAATTATCTCGAGGACAAGGAGCAGACGATCAAAGTTGAACGAAATACTCCTGAACAGACGGTGACACTTGAGTCCAAGATGTCTCGCCAAGCCAAGTTAGATGATACATGATCCAACATCAGCAGCCAAGGACATCAGGTCCCAAGCGAAGGCAGATTGTATCATTTAGATATGACCAGATGGGTCAGCCAGCAGCATGGTCAGGTAACAACCAAGTGAAGGCAAGAACCACCACTACATGCGCCATAACTAAGCTATTCCAGCAGTTGCCGATGGCGCAATCTGCTAAGGATTTGCAGATCCTAATGGCACGTAATAGGTATTTAGACTGTCATACTAGCTGTTCTCGGACGATGGTGGAATAAGTTAAAAATGTGGGATAACGTTTGGTCCACTTCCTGGCCAATTTTTAAGTAAGAGTTGGTGTAATTTATCAGAAAGGTCTCTTTGATAACAAGGGAACTATGTTAACTTAACATTTTTGTCGGCATAAGTTATAGTGGCAATAACTATCCTTTTAAGTTTGGTTTAATGTCAGCAATTTCTTGTTACTGGAAAGGTAATGACTAAGAATTAAATGCTGAAATGCTTACAGAAAACTGATTGAGCATATTGTACTATCACCGAGGTCACCTGAATTGGAATGAATCGTTCAACTTAACAGATGACGATTGGAATGTTATTTTTTAGATTTCGTTCTAGTTCTCAGCTCTTTCTGAAAAAGGGATTTATTTTCAATTTTGTTTCTTCATCGTATTCTTGGTACAAATCATCTTCTTAAATTATTTAATGATCAAAATGGCGAGCCCTCTTGCACCTTTTGTAACACAAACAGTGAGACACTGGAACACCTAATTAGGGGTTGTCCGGTCATTTCACCTTTTCTTCATAATACTGAACAACTGTTATTCGGTAGGCAGTTTATTTGATCCAAAAAAGATTTTTCTTTGGATATAATCTCCTTCTTCATCCATTATCTTGTGTGCTTATCGTATATTGTAAGCATTACATTTACAGTTACAAAGTGAATAATTTAAATCCCCACCATATGCATTTCTACTCTAAACTGAAGTCTATTCTGAAGGTCGAAAATTATATTTTGTCAATACCAAATGCTTAGAGAAACCGTATTAAAAGTACTATGATGACGTCAAATATCTGTCTTACAGACATGATTTAAGTAAAGAACGGTTTGCAGGTCTAATCTGGGTGTTTAGGAATATATTTTGAAAATGCTCTTTCTTGCTGCTAGGATAATTTTACAGTAATTATATTTTTCTCTTTTCACAAGTATCTACTTTAATTATCTTTCAAATTTACTAAATGTTAAACGACAACATTTCTAGGATTTCTTTGTAAAAATATTTTTCTTTTTTTGAACAAATAAAGATGGATAAAAGTGTTAAGTAAGATCTTGCCCTGTAGGGTGGGATAATTAATTTCATTCAAAACTTCCCTTTGTTTCAAAATTGCTTAAAACACCCTTTCACCCAAGCAACCCTACCATTCACCAAGACAATCCAAACTGCCATACATCAGTAGTAGTGACAAGCCAGAAGATTATACAAATAACTATATTTATTTCCAGACAGGTAAGAGTTCATCTTTTAACTGTGCTCAGACCTCTCAGGAGCCTGGTCATTTTATATGTGCTTACCTTGTGTATATTAGTTGTGAATATATACAGGTTAGTTCTGTGATGGCAATGTGCACACAGAATAGCAGCCCTTATTAAGTGTAAATATGTAATCTCCTGTGATGGCAGAATGCACACAGAATGTATTTCATATTATAGTGTTAATTATCTGTAAGTGCTATAGTGAGCCTACAGGTACAGTCAATATTATTGTGATCTATGCTACTTTAGGTTGTTGTTGGTCCACCGAGAACCCACATTGAGATATTTTGATATGTGCTTCAGCGGCAAGGTTAGGGAAGGAAGGAAAAGCAAGATGGTTAATGATGGCAGATAAAGAGGGGAAGGGGACTGGGAACATGGGTGACAAGAGTGTGGAAGGAGGGGAAGGGGATGATCAGTGACATGAATTAGGAAAAAGAGTGGGCAGATAGTGACAATGATGTGGAATGAGGAAAAGGGGCAGATAAAGTGACAAGGATGGGGAATATGCAGAGGAGTGACAAGGATGAGGAAAGGGAAGAGAGAGGAAGACGAGTGACAAAAATGTAATGGACTGAGTTCCCATCCACTTGCGTCATTGAAATCTAGGGTAATAGCACTGGCTCTATGGAGTTGATGAACTTACGAAGTTCCTTCTCAATTGTGACACAATCCATGTCAGGCTTGGTAAAATTTGGAGTCCAAATGTGGTGCTTATGTTGGAAATAATTCAGCCTCATTGTCGTGACCACAAATCTGTAGTGTCGGGTCTGAAATTGCTTGTTGGACCTAACATTTTTAATGTTGGCTTCATATTGTTATATGTTGGGGCTTAAAAATCAGTGTCGGCCTCAATTTCGTTTCAAAATCAGCCCCAAAATGCATGTCAGTGAAATACTCTTTACGGGAGCCCATGAATATAACACTAACAAACCAGAAAGAAATTCACAGCAATTACGGGTTTTGTGTACCAAGTTTTTGTGTATAATCAAGAGGAATGCACCCAAGGGAAGAACTATTGGAAATCTTAATACGTTACTGTGTTACTTAGAAACGTTTGAGCTAGTTTTTGTTTGCCCATAGGACACATCGGATATCTTTTGTTGCATTGTTAACATATCGGACTGCAGTCATCGAATTCCCACTTGTGCTTCGTGCCAATGGCCATGACATTATGAATGATAAGTTTTTTTTCAGATTCATACAGAATCTTCAATCTAGGTTAACATTTTAAAGAATGGTGTAGGCTGCTAAGGCCTTCGGTACTAATCCTGTCCCAGTATGTCATTGACAACTCAATCAATTGCTGAACTGAACGTTAAGTTAGACGTTTACATAAATGTAATTGATATTACATGATTTCCTTCCCATGGAATGTACCATAACCTTAAATTTTACAACTGAAAACATTCACGTTTGTGCAAAGATGATAGCTTTTTGAAAATGGCGCTCATGTCTTGTTGGATGATTGTTCATGTGGTCAGGAATTCATGAGATAATGCAAACCAAAACATTCGGAGCGTATTGTGAATCAGCACGAAATAAGACATAGGAGATCTGGGGTTAAAGTAGAAGTTCAATTGCATTACAAGTGGCAAAAAGTAACAGCGAGTTTATATATAAACTTTTCCAAAGATTATAAATTGAGTTTCTTTTCCTAGTCATATTTTACAAAGGGAAAACAAATAAAGCTTTATATTTGGAAAGGATAGCGGAAGGGTTGCTGGCTAAAAAATAAATAAATAAAAAGGTCCTTAAGAGAAGACACTTCCAAAAAATGGGAATTGTATAGAAATCCTGTCCTCAGCTGAGAAAGGTAAAGAGTATCAAATATTGACTATACTTCGAGGGAAAACAAATATTACTGCCCATTACGTCAAAGTTCGCAATGAAAAAGATAAACTTACCTTCGTGAGATCCCTAAAACTCCGATCACAACCAAACATCCAAGAGCAAACGAAAGAGCGAGAAAAACTGCCGATAAAGAGAAAGTGATTTAAAGTACTAGGGACACCGAGGTAATTTTCCCCATATTCTGTACATTTGTGTGTATGTGATAATCTCATTCAAAATCTGTTGACATTGTTTGAAAGCTCTTTTCGTTTCAAAGATATACACATTTTGAAGTTTTGAGAAATATGGGAAACAAGCAAACTATGACGTTGAGTGTTTGCGCTCATCAAAATTTCTTATTTCAGCCATTAATAAGTGAATTCCTAATTAATAGCCCACATATATTATTGAATAATGTGATATTCCCTTTTCAAATTTTTGTTGTGAAAACAAAGGGATAACTTAATAGAAAATTAGGCATTCATTTACAATAATTCATCAATGTTCATAATTAGCTAATGTTTATTCATAAATAAAACTAGAATTAAGAAGATACTTGTAAAATGGTCAACTTTGATGGATTTCGATGGAAGTTGCCGCTATTTGATGATTATTAATGCCTTTTAGAATGATAAGGACAATGTTTTTGTAAGTGTTCGCAGATCTTTTAACTATATCATAAATGATGGTCACAATCAGGGACAACAATTATAAGTCTAATGATCTACATGTGAGTTGTACAGTATAAAAACCTACTGAAATGTTGTTTATGTAAATCGATATTGTAAACTGAATGCTAAATTATAAATATAAAATATAAAGAAAACTTTATCTAGAACGGGATTAAAATCCGTAAGATCATGATTACAAACGCCGTTCTCTGTAACGATTGAGCTATTAAAGTTTTTAAGTTTGGGAACTAAATCAATTCAACGAATTGAATACTCAAGCCTCTAAAAAGTCTTTATTAAACTGGAAACAAAACGATCACCTTCGGAGTACAGCGAAACTATCGTTGACAGTACTGTTATGGATGCAGACATATCTGAATAAATAACAATAAGAATAGTTAAAAGTAAAAGCTGACAAAAACTGATGTAATATTCGGAACGGCATGACGTAAACAAAAAAAAAATGCCGATGAATTTTGCACTATCTGTGGTACGTCTAATATATATATATATATATATATATATATATATATATATATATATATACCATCACCACCACAATCACCACCATCATCATCGTCACCATCACAATCAAAATCATAATCATAATCATAATATATAGCCTTGAAAAAGCAAGCTCATTTGTTTGTTTTAATGTGAAGTGCGGTGTGACTTATAACCGTTAAGTTTTTTCTCAAGAACGATGCGTTATGAAAAGCAGCAAAATGCAGCATGAGTGTTCAAATTTAATCAATGAATTAAATACTCAGTCCCCTAGAAGCTCTTGATTAAAGCAATCACCTGTCGTTGGAGGTACTGTTGTAGATGCATTAATTTCTGTATGAAAAATATCAATACAAATGTTTAAGTTGATTTAAGCGTGAAGTGAAATGTGCCTCATGGGATAACAAATCAGAGTTCAACATTTTACATAAAACTTTACATTATCTTAGTGCCACATAGTTATTAGTTAAGAAGAGCGTTGTCGATTTACAAATACTCTACTATATATTGCATATGAAAATTGCAGACATAATCAAAGTAGTAATATATGTACAAGATGTAAACAATTATGTCGTCAATCAACTAGAAAAAAAGTTGCATTTACTTCACAGCATGTTTATATGTAACGACCATCAAAGTTTGATGTTAATGCTTTACTTTGCACAATGATTTGCTGTTTAGTGTTCATCTTGTTCGAAGTATACCTTATATATCGAATAAAGATACACTGTTCAATACACTTCGATGCAATGATTTTTTGCGTAGATAATTTCCTTATTAAGATCACTAAAATATGAATCAGATCATTTTGTCAAAGCATGTATTTTTATTAACTAATAAAATATTACCAGAATCCTTACGCGTGCGGTTAACAAAGTCCCAAATAGCGATGTACCCAGATCCTCCACACGTGGGTACTCCTTGACAAGGTAATTCATTACATTCGTCATCATTTCTCTGTCGAGTATTCGATATGACGGAACGACAATAACATTTACTGCCTTGTGTCACGCCGAAAAACTTATACGTGTGACATATCTCGCTACAAATAGTTGGAGTCAAGTACTCTACTTTACCGCCAAAGTCCATTATTTCATTTGGAGTATAGCTGTAGCATCCGACGTATGACGTGTCTTTGAAAATAAAAGTAAAGACAAGCAAGAGCGTTAAACGAGAAAGAATATCGGAAATCTCGTATTGTTTTAAGTTAATATCGATACATTTCTTAACCTTCATCTGATGCTTCGTTCAGTATAAGAGAAATTAGGCGCAATAATTTAATGTACATTTTTGTTGTTGTAAGAACTTGATATACAACTTACAGTTGTAAATGGCTATCACTTGATTCCCTCCACATTTTGGTGATCCTGGACACGGGTTTTTGCATTGGTCTTCTGCTCGATCATTGTTCTTGAATATCTCCGTCAGGTTACCACAGTAACACCGGTATCCATACTGTAAGCCGTATTTGTCATATGCACCATTACCACAGAAATCAGAACACATAGAAACAGTCATGTTGTTTCTGTCCACTTTCTCTATCATTCCAGAAAGTTCTGTTTTTTTTACATCAAAGCAACCGAGATATGTCCCTTCTGCTACAGATCGAAATGAACTTTGTTAGTATTGATTTCATGTTGAAAAGAAAACTCAAAAGAAAGACACATGGTGTATAAGCTGCTTAATTTCTCCTCCAGCTCAACACAAACATTCAACTTGCATAGTTCTGGTTTCCTAAGAACTCACAGTGGTTGTAACCAATGTGGTCAGTATCCAAGCATAAACATACCTCTTAAACCTCTAATTCACTTAAATATGAAACGATATGGTAGTGCGCGAAGTCACTCGCGTGTTTCCTTGATATTTACACATAGATCCATCTTTCAAAGTCTTTTTTACAGTATAGATAAGTTCAAATGGTAAAAAGAGTAAACTATCATATATGGCAGAACATTTTAGACGACGTTAAAGACATTAGACTTATAGTAAGTGGTAGAGCTTATAGGCGTTAACAGATTGCCTATAAATAGCCTTCACCAAGTAATGTAACATAGTTTGGACATAGATTGAATCAGAAGTTACCGGTTAGTATCTTTGGCGCTATATATATGGACAGATAACTATTACTGTCTAACACAACCTCTTGATACTCATTTTATTGTTAAATAAGCTGTCCCGTACATAGCCCTTAAAGACAGACCATGTAATATGTATATGAAAGCATACCTAGTTTGTTACTATAGTCCAGTATTACCGCTAAAAGAACGATGGAATTAGACATGAGGTTTGCAAATGAAGCAATACAACATATTAAATATGTAGGACATAGTTACCGTTGCATTGGATTGAACGATTAATAACTCTATAATTTCGATCACTCATGTTATTGCAGCCACAAATGGACTTATCTATAAGAATGAGGTTGACATGTGTGAATATTACATAAAACAATCATCTGTAATTACTAATGCCAGTGTTACAAATATGCAACTGTTACCCAACAGTGATAATATAAGAACGATACATCCATTTTCTGGAATCCTTATCTTGTCTATTGTAAAAACAACAAAAGCCTATCTTGATCGCAACACACTGCTAGACAGACTCTGCCTTGCCTTGTTGTTTGCTTGTATCGTAAATACTTATATTAATATTGTGAGTGTTATCAAAGGATCGTACTTCGAATGCAATTTACACTATCAGACACTAAGTAACCATCATTCCACTTTGTAATCATAAAGAACACTTCCTCAGTGACGTTCGCAGGTTACGTAGTGAAATCTTTTGTTACATATAGAATCAGCACAGTTTACATTTTTACCAATTCAGTTCTATTATTAAAGAAATGAAAATTTTAGTCTCACCTGATGAAAAGAGGAGAGATCCATACAGAACCGTCGCTGCAGAGATGAAATTGAAGAGTAGCATTGTAGAGTATGTTCTCTTACACACTCGGCAACTTTTTACACCCTCACAGCTAAGCGATAATATGTCAGCTTAACAACGTGACACATGCAACGATTTCCAACCGAACTTACATGTAAGATCTATATAAACCGACAGTGAAAGTGATAATTCAACCTCCGTAATGTGTGTGTAGGGAGAACTTACGCTCGTCAGTTCGCGCAATTTTTACTTTCGTTCGTTAGCCAGATAAGACATAATTAACATGTGTTTATTAGGCTTTATGACGCGAGTAAGAAATTGTACGTTTTATCGAAAAGAGAAGACCTTTTATTTCCTCCCGGCTGTTTAGTGTTAAATATGTAAGCGAGAACATGGAATTAAATTGATCTTTTGATTATGAGTTTCATGTGTGTATATCTTCCTCTCTAGACAAATCAATTGAACTCATCTTATGGATGATTATTTAACATATATGGAAAGTGACGTGACTAACCAGCAGGCTCCTGCATCCAACTGTATAGTAATCAATACCTTGGTTATCTACTCAGGCACCAACAGTACACTAAAACTATACTATTCCTCTTGGAAAAAAAAATCGGATACAACTGAACACTATTGGTATTAACTTTTGGATGCGCTAGATCGAAAAACAACCTCTTAATTAACACATCAGTTACACCTATAAACCTATCGATAACAAAACCGTTTTAATTTTAATGTAATTCATTTTGGCTTTTTCACTAGTCATGAAAATTAAAATATTGATCAAATACATATTGCCTATCATATCTTAGTTGAAAGGCAATATTTTATATAATACACCATATCACTGTAAGAACCTTCCCTTTACAAAAATAAAACCAAGTGGCACATAACTTAACGCGCCTGGTACTTTAAGCCCTTCAGCTTACGCTATTTAGTTCTAGCACCCTCACTTTAACGAATGCGAAAAGATCTTACTTGATTGATATGCACTTTAGCAACTAGCCACGCCCACTATACTAGCATGAACAATCTCACATGACCTTAGGATTATATACATTGGTTATTCAACTCAGAATCAGTTATAACAACAAAAATTTAAAGTTTACCCATTTGACGTTTAAAATTGTTCTATTCTAGGGTAGGGCTCTGAACTGAACTGAACTGTCTGTTCTTTGTCTGAGCTATAGTTCCACTGACCTAAACGTTTAGTCGACAGCATGGGAGGGATCGGTTAAGTTTGATTGTTCAGGAGGCGTAAATATTTCCAACATTATTTTGCTTTAATATTGATTGGTAATCAAAAGGAAGGTATCGGGTTTCGGGATATCTGGAAAAAACGATTTAGAATTACCGAAACGGAACGTAAAATTCTTCACCAGCTATGGAGTGCAATATACTTCTACATTAGAAAACATTATGACAAGATTGCAGGCAGAATTCAGCGAGGTATTTGAGCTTCCCATAGTTATATTCTTAATTTCATTCCGTATGCCTCTATAAAAGATAATATAACCTGTATTAAACACAATTAAGTTTCGGACTTCACAGGCATGCCGAAACGAAGATTTGCAACGTATCTTTAACGTTATCCTGAAATTAATTAATTAGAGCCATTGAGGTTTCGGTCATTGCTAATCGAAATTATGTACAGGTTCTTGAAACCCAATTAAGTTTACAACCATATGCAATTCAAAACGGATTTTAAATGGTGAGAAAATGGTTGGAAAATTTTAAACGTATAAAATTCATAATTGGTAAAAATATTCTTGGTTTGGGCATTTCGGCTGAGCTAGACTCACAGGAAACATTTCAATAGTTGCTTTGCTTTTGACCTTTCACACTACTACAGAAGGTACAAAGTAACTGTATTACCTTACTAAATAACTTAAACAGTCGGGTGTTATGATGTAATTTCAGTAATCGCTTAATAAAAACATGACGTATCTATCTCCCCTTTTGTAATAATGTTGTTACCCTCCTGAATGGTTTTTGAAAATGCATTAAAGGGGACCACCAACATCATGAACTTACACTTCTTCGTAATTTCAATAATTTCCAAGCATTTCTGTTTGATACACAAGGAAATTGATTACTATCCATACTATAAATCATTCGCGATACTAGTCAAATGTGACCTAGTATCGGCGATGAAATTATCCAAAGGAGCCTGATTCGATAACGAATCATCCTTGTATGTTATCATCCTGTGTTATTATTTGACTTTTTAGGCCTATCCATTTTCAGGATTTTTCTTCCGTGAAATCTTGAAAGAAAGAGGTAAAGCCAGCAATTAAATACTTTTTTAAAGCTGTGTTTATTTTCAAATACAATAAACATTTGTTTTTAAAAATTGGATCAATTGAATTAAATTAAAACATGAAAATGCAACAAAAACCTGAATATGCATATGTTCTCGTTCAGCATATCTAAATGAATTAGCTCATAAACTTATCAACCATTAACGTTCATATCACGACTTTCTATAGCACAGGAATTATTGAAGTCACACGTACTCTAGGTATATGCATTAACGGCCGGATCGAACTCCTTGTTGTTTAAGCTACTTAAAACATACAAACTTACATTAGTAAGGTATAATACGTTAGCGCCAGCTTGCATACACAATAGCGTGACAAGACAATAGCAAATGGTTATAAAGAGGTTATAATTGCTTGATTTGTCTGGCAAATATCAAAGTGACTTAGTTTTGAGAAGTGGCAATTCTCTAAGTTAAACCATTATGATTTCTCTTCCACAGTTGCATCATTCAGTAAAGAAGTTTGCAGATTCAATCCTGCCATTAAATTAGACAGGCGTATAGAACGCTATTGTTGTCCTAGTTTCACAAAAAAAATACAAACTTACGTGCTTATGACACACTTCACACCAATCACCGTCAGACATCCAAGAATGAAAGATGAAGTTTACCGAAACGGTCCACACAAAGACAGGATTACCGGAACATTAAATGGTGTAGAGGGATAAGGATGGATACAGGATACAGGAAATATGAAACGATGAAGGGGCGGCGGAAGAGACTTCAATCTTGGGAGGGGGAAATTTTGAGGAACAACTGGCTAGTGACTTTCATTTGATCTGATAGGGGGAGGGGGAGGGGGGGGGGGGTGCAAAGCCTACAGTTAGCTGAAAACGCTCGTTTGTGCATTCAATACCACGAATGCACTACTTGAATGCCTTTCAAGAAATGAGAACTTGTAATTATATTTTTATTACTTTTTGAAGAAAAGTATATTTTTAATTACAATTTATTCAAATTCCAAAGTGAAAAAGGGGCAAGTGATTATGAAAATTGTTGAGGATTATCACAAACTAGTGGCCAATGGGGGAGCGGGGGGGGGGGGGGAGGAGTGTGCCCCTGGAATGATTAATGCATAAAGGTGCTGTGTAAATGATGTGGTAAGGTTATGGAATGAGATAAAGAAGGGAATGAGATTTCAGAAAAAAATCAGGTTAACATATACAGGAGACATGAAAGAATGAGAGGAAAGGGAAGGTCTGGTTAAGCCGTGTGAATGGGCTATGGAGCGCAAAGTGGGATGGGGGTGATAGTGAAGGAACATCTGGTTTTATAGAAACGCCTATATGGAGAGGGTAAGGAATGCGATCAGAGGGAAGGATTGAACAGTTGTGTAAATACTATGTTAGGACTTTGGATTAATCAGAAGGGAAGATTAAAATAATATCTTACCCACATAGGCCTCCTTCGACGCTGAGAATCTGTCAGATGGCACAAAAGAGTTCCTGCTTTTAAACAAATGACAAATTAATGATGACATCGTCACTGCAATCTTGATGTTTACTTGTAACTTCCTCGTCCTTATCATGTTCGTCATATAGCGATAAACATATGATTTAAGAGCATACGCATTGACAAATAATCGAATCTAAGGGATGTTATGCATAGTAGTAAGTTATATTGGTGCCTTTTAGTGAGTGTAATTTTACTGAAAGTAGACTTCAAGCTTCATTTGTTGATGACTCAAATAACCATAATAGCGGGTGCATCACTTTGTATTAACATTGAATTTGATCTTTACTTTTAAAAATATAGTTTTAGTTTCCCTTTTTGTGACTAGGTTGAGAACTATCAACTCTTATAATTAGTTAAGCATCCGGCAACACAAGAAAGAGAAACACATTAATAGTGCCTAAATATTAATAATGTATATGATACTGCTAACTGAAACTTAATTGAACTTTAGTAGTACATCAAGGTCGAACAGATTACCTTTGAAACGTTGATTCAATTGTAGTCCCTCAAATTCTAGGACAGACAGAACAAAACAGATAACGTACATCCGTGGCGTTCACATGATTTCAAAGGTTCGGGGGGTGGGGGGAGTTCAGTTTGCCCTTCTGATAGGAAGGATAAGAGGCGAAAGGAAGATTTTGTAATAGAGGGGATGATGTACTAGGGTCAGTGGATCTGTCTCTTTAGTATTGTTTTTTTTTGGAAGGGGGGGGGGGGAATCCTGTCTCAGATAAAGTAAGACGTCGAATGTGCATCCTGTAGCATAAACAATAAATTAGGATTTTTGAAGTAGCCATAAACGATAGTTTTTGATAATAAATACTTTGTGTTAAGCTGGGAAAGGTGAAGGGGGTGTGGCAAGGGTTACAGCAGTAAAGCGGTCCAATTCTTCCCGGCTTAATGCAAACTATTTCCCCGACTGAACCATTCCCCCTCCCCCCGAATGAAGACAGGATTTACGCTATTGATGTACCTCTATGAACGGGTCCAAAAAGTATATGTATATTTGTGTTCCTAAATAGGCTATGAGATGCACGAAATTGCATGACAATTGCAATAGGGCTCTCCAGAATTTCAACTGAGGACGCTGTCATATAGGTCGTAGAAGAGCCGTAGATCTCCATATAAGGCCCTGGGTCCCAAAACAGTTCTTTTAAGGGACTCCAGGTCCTATCAGAGTTGCATTTGATATGTCTACAGATCTCTGAATCGAAGTAACACGTTCGGTTGAAAGCACTAACCAGCATTAGAACACACTGGATGAAGTTGCATACAGACGTGCCGGGTGATTGACTAGTTAAATGTTTCAGTTGTGCTGTAAGCCTAAAACATTTCTTTTTTAGAAAAAAAAACGAATTAAGTTGGTTGACTGGAAACTTCAAATATATGTTTCAAAATATCTTATCTTTATTTATTTTGAACAAAACTTTCCAAGTGATCACCTGTCTGTACCATAATAATCTGCAGTCGCGGAACTATACATGACCAATATGACAGCGCCTCTGTTAATTTTGGCTCGGCTGGAGAACACCATCGACAACATATGCCACAATAGTGTTTCTTGAAAGGAGATTGAAGACTATAATATGATGCTATATGTTCCAAGTCTTAAAGATGTTTCCAACTAAATATTGATTAATGTTATACTATTTAAACTATGTGTAATGTTTGTAATTCCTTTACAAGATGATTGCCTCAAATATTTAAGACATATTAATCGGTAATATTACTCTATCGCTTCACAAATTTTCATAACTCGGACAAAATAGTTGTTTAATTGAATGAAATCCATTGTCATTTTTCCTTGATCAATACGTAAAACTATCAAATAAACTAGGGACATCATGTTTCGCTATTTACGTCTTGTCGCTTTTGTCCTAAGTGGCAGATTCTTCTGATACCGAGTTTTTCGTCCTGGATTAGATTACATACCATTTCATGGTGAGATTAGTACGTTTATTTCTGAAGCGCGAACCTTGTGAACAACAGAAATGATAATGAAAATGAAACTATTTAGAATTGAAATTGTTAATATAGTCCATTAAAAATATAGCTTAGGGTCAAATGTCATCCTAATTCAAGGATAAACTACACACCATGTAGTTTTAGGAGTCAGAGAAAACAAGTTACCCACATAACTGGAAAAATTCTCTCAAAAAAGTTGCAGACTTTTTACGTTCTAAATAAAAGAGGAATAAAATACTTCGGATTCCATTCTATTAGTTTACACATAAATATATTTGAATCACAGACATTTATCTGAATTTAAGGCAGTATAGTTAAGTCTTTTACTACTTTCGCAAGGTTAGAGATAGCTTTGATTGGTTCCAATTTCGTTAAAGGATGTGATATATTCCTCTATGTTTGTAATCATTGTTGAAAAATGAATTAAAAATGTTTTCTCTTAAAGTTCACCTGTACAGAACTTTCTTTTCAGCTATTGGATATGACCTTTGACATTTTGGTTTCTTTTAAACTGTAATAAATGTGCATTATTGGTGAATGGATTCTTTTAAGACAAAGTAATCTAAAAAGATCTGAAATCTGTATATACGTTGTAAAAATGGAAAATAACAAAGGAAATGATGCCTCTGGTCACTGGTTCGAATCCCCTACTAGATATAAATATATTTTCCATTGTTTGAAATTTCGCAGTCAGATTCACATCATTCATTGTAGTTATATGTTGAAACAATGTTATGTTAAAAGCAGTGTTTTCTTAACAGGACCACACAGTTGCATTTATGTATGTAGGGTATGAATCGTCATGGCAGTGCTGTTCAGAAAATATCTTTGTATTTACCGTACTCTATTGATTCTTCTGTTACTACTGTTTCTGTTTTGTATTCCCAAATTGCAAGGTTCCTAGAGCCTCCATATTTTTCTGCTCCTTCACATGGTATTCCGTTACCATAGCAATCAACATCTTCCCTCGATGTGTTTGCTATATGAGAAATGCAGTAACATCTACTCCCTTGTGCCAGGCCATAAAATCGATAGCCACGACATATATCGAAACAAATCTTTGGAATCAAGTTAAGGATTTTTCCACCAAAGTAAATCGTATCATCTGGAAAATAGTTGAAACATCCAAAGTAAGTTGAAGCTGGAATAATAAATATTAGCCTACTGTGATAAGAAACTTGATGTCAAACTGCAAATAACTGAGAAGTTAAATTTATGAACGACATCAAAGACTACTGATTTAAGTAATCTCATAAGATATATATTCATAGCCTAACGTCACACCGATGTCACTCATGATATGTTAGGAAGTCAAATATCTGATTTCTTCCAGCATGATACTACATCCTTCAGTAAAAATTTCTTCTCTGAGCTCTTAAATTGTAAGTGACCAGTCTTCGATGTATGCGAATTTTTCAGGATAGACATTTAGAAAACGGTTGCAACAATTACCATGATACAATTGCGGCCTAAAACCTACCATTGTATATAGCTATCACTCCATTCCATAGGCAAATGGCGGCCCGTTACATGCGGTGTTACATTGTCCCGGTTCATCTAACCTCGGGTCAAATTTTCTCCGTTTGGTTACTACAGTAACGATGGCTTCCATACTGCGAGCCATTCATATCAGATTCACCCATAACACAGATGCCAGAAGACATATAAACTGTTAAGTTACTTCTGCGCGCTTTCGCGATCATCATAGAAGGTACTACATTGGCTGCGGGGAAACAACCAATGTATTCACCTACGGCTGAAAGAGTGCAAAACAAACATATCATGCTTACATTGTGACTGAACATTTAACGAATAGCTCGGCGAAGCATGGTTTTAAAAATATATTGCGAATAAGGCAACCGTAGCCAACGAAAACTATAATTAAAAAAAAAGGCAAAACCATGAATGGTTTTGATAAATGCCTGGAGAACGATGATTTCGGTTTCTTACTCGGCAGTATGTGTAAGAACAGTATCCAGAACATATATTTTCGGTTGTGTACACAATCTTGGAAAAAGTGCGCTTCTAAATACGCATAGCAATAGTCATGCTTCGTTTTGTTTTCTGTAACAACGAATTGAAAGTACTAGAGCAACTGTTTTTGAATTTGCCCATACACATCAGCGTATGGGTGAAGAGACATTAACAAGAAATTTACAAGATGTTAACAGGGTATGCCCTGCACGACTCGAACCCACGTGATCCCGCTCTTATTTTAGATTGTCTCCAATACTGTTAATGGATTTTAATAAAGTTGTACATTTTTTTATTGAGTTCCCTAGAAATGACAGAAACAAGAGAGCTTGGATAATGCCATGTATTGGTTCTGTGGCCGAGTTGATAAAGGCGGTGGCGTTTGAAGCAATGAGGCTTAGCAATTGGGAGGTTTCGGGCTCGATATATATATATATATATATATATTTCTATATATATATCTATATATATATATATATCTATATCTATCTATATATATATAAATATATATATATAGCCAATGCTTGGTTTTTGCAGAGCTTTCGAGCAAAACTAGCTCTTCTTCAGTGCATGATCACCGAAAGTGACAAGGAGTAGCAGGAATTGAAACTGTTTTATAGAGGAGATGTCGGCATGGTTGTAAGGGCAAAGCGACTTACTGATTTCTGCTGAATTAAGCAGAAGTTTTAGAAATTCGGATTATTTTAATCCGATTCCGTCGTAATTGTAAAGGAATTGTTTTGGTTTATCTGGGACGGCAAATCGTTTCTTATGTTTAAACCGAATGGTGCCGTTGTCTTTAAGGTTAGTTTCCAGAAATTTTCTTTCGCTTTCCTAGATTTATCTGTCCAAGAATCGTTCTGGTCAATGGCAATAACACGCAAATTCTCAATTGAATGATTTTGGAGATTGAAGTGATTTGCAACAGGTTGGTAGATCTTTTTTGTTTTGATCGCCGATCTATGTTGTGTCATTCTCATTCTAAGAGTGTTTTTTGACTCTCCAATGTATTGTAAGTTACAAATATTGCAGTAGATGAGGTAAATGACATTTTTGGATAGGCAGTTAATTTTGTGCCGAATTTGGAACGTGCGTTTGGTTTGGTTGCTCTGAAAGGCCCTGGTCGAATCGACAAGTAAGCACGTTTTGCAATTTTGTGTACAGGGCGATGATCCTGTAGTTTCTGTTTTGCTTTCCCCTAATGGGGTGTCATCCCGAAATTATTTTTGAACAAACCTCATTTTCAAATTTATATTTCCTTTCAGAGGGCATAACATGGCTTTTCGTAATTTTGGTGATCATATCTTTCATCCTGGGAGGCGTGACAGTGATTGGACTTGTATTGCTGATACAAAAGTAAGTCTACCTCGGCAACAAATCTGTAATGGAAACGTTCTAGTACCTTTTGGACATATCTCACACGTCTGTACTTCAATTGAGAAGTAAATTTAGTCATTATATCTTACGCTATAGGGCAGGGTTTCCCTAACATTATCCCCCACGAACCCCCTGTGGATGTCAGAGTTGTCCACAAACCCCCAACTTTTCGAGACACGATCTGAGTCATTATTATACTATACTACGCATAGCAGTGCTTCTTAAAAGATCAAGTTCATAGTGTAATATTGTAATGAAAAAAAAACAAGAGATGAACTTCAAGATCAGATCAGCTCTTTATTTTCATGACGTACTTTCATGCGTACACCAACTTCACCAAAGTCATGCGGCCTGTGTCTGTTTCATAATTCAGTTATTTTATCACATGCACGGTACGGTACTACTATGGCAACATATGCGTATTGAATGCGAATAAAGTTTGTCGATAGGTACGACTTTTGTACATTACTAAATTATATGATACCTCAGATTTTAATATCAACACTAATAGGTACCGTTCACATAAAATCCTTGTCAAAGTTATGTGTGTCTTTGATTTCACTTATCAACACTAATAGGTACCGTTCACATAAAATCCTTACTGAAGTTATGTGTGTCTTTGATTTCATTTATCAGCACTTATAGGTACCGTTCACATAAAATCCTTTTTGAAGTTATGTGTGTCTTTGATTTCATTTATCGACACTATAATAGGTACCGTTCACATAAAATCCTCATTGAAGTTATGTGTGTCTTCGATTTCATTTATCAACACTAATAGGTACCGTTCACATAAAATCCTTATTGTAGTTATGTTTGTGTCTGTGATTTCATTTATCGACACTAATAGGTACCGTTCACGTAAAATCCTTATGGAAGTTATGTGTGTCTTTGATTTCATTTATCAACACTAATAGGTACCGTTCACATAAAATCCTTATGGAAGTTAGAAGAAGACTTAGGGATGCGGAAAAGAGGACGAAAGTGAAAGAAAGAGAAGGAAGTGAATCCTCTGTTGAAGACCTAAAAAAGACATCATGCCTAATATGGACTCTGTATATTCACAAGTGAACCGTAAAGCCCAAACCAAGACATCATCTGTACTGTCTTCAGAAACTACTCCACAAGATGTGCATGATAACGGATATGATGATGATGATAATGATGTGGCTACTAAAGATGATACTAAGGACAAAGATACCACACGGCATCTCACAAGTATCCAAGAAACTAAAGTCACTTTTAATGAAGTAAACGAGCATGGGGATGAAGAGAACCACTGCAGCAGGAACGGGATAAATAGTTCCTCTTCTACGGAATACAATGGCATGAAACAGAATGAAACTTCTCCATTACAGAGGAACTTCGCTGGCGTGGACAACACGTACGCTGTTGTTGACAAGAAAACGCACCCAAAACGCTTTGACGAAACTAGACTTTAGGCTTTGTTGAAGGGAAGGGAGAAGGGGTGGGGGAGGGGGTGAGGGCAGGCTAATAATTAAAGACACTGAGTCCTCAGCCGATGTTTCTAGATATCCAACAGATGATATAAAAATGTACTCAAGTGTATTACACTGTTGCAACGAAACATAGCAAGACATATCCACTTTTCGCGATCTTTATGGACTGATGTTGAGCAATTCTGTCAGGACAAAACGGTTTTCAAACACCTCTGTAGCTAGTTTTAAACGGTTACCAATAATAAACTACGTATACTAATTGATATACATGAACATTTTGTGTATATAGCTTCAGGATGCAAATGGTACTTATTTTCTTTCCTATCGTATAGAAATGTTAATATTTGATTTGTTTACGTTTTGGGGACATTCACAGGAACTTCATTAAAACTGTCACTTTTACCCTCTAGGTTTTAAATTAACATATAGTAATATAATCAGCTAATTATTAAAAAAAAAGACTGTAGCAGGTGATGTAGACAATTTAGAGTAAAGACCTATTTAGAGAAACAAAAATGTCATAGAGTATGAGGATCATAAATTAAAGCAAATAACTTACATATTAAGCGTCACGACTCGAAACCAGGATTCGATGATGAAAACTAAATTCAGTTGCTAAGCAATAAACAAGTAAGTTTTCCATTAGCTGTTTAGTCTCCGTCCTTTTGTTTAAGGATTTGCTATACACAATGCTTTGAGTAACTGGGTTTTTGTTAATTTAAACCAGAGTGTTATAGATATACTGTAATAAATCGATAAAGTTTAGACGAGACAAGAACTTCTAAAGATCATTTGTTATCTATTGATAACTTTTACAAGCTGCTTTAGAACATTTGCAAGACTTAGTGTTCGGGTCGGTAAACATTGAAGATGTACTAGGACGTTTAAAAACAAAAAAATACCGTAACCATATTGCGAACTGTGCAGAATGGTTATATACATGGTTTTCGACTCCAAACAATAAAAAAGAACGCACTGATGAAGTAAATTTCCTTACAGCAGTAGTTTGAAGATTAAAAACAAACAAACAACGACTTAAAAGTGGCAGTAAATGTTCTTCAATCAATATTAAAATACCTTGTATGGAAGTCTATATCATAGGAATTCTTGATTTTATTTCATTTAAAAATGTACAAATTAAATGAATTGTATATGCCTTTGCTGACCAATACTGCAAAACAGTTTGGAAATAGTTGTTGCAATTCCGAGGATGATCGCCATAATGGTCATTGTTTTACAGTAAACATAGTGATGTAGTTAGTGTTAGAGCCAGTGGTAATGCATGAAAACCCACTTCTTCTTTCTTGTGAAGTAGTAGTGGTTATTGTAAGTGTTAAGGCATGTTAACCCACTATTGCTTTCTTGTGAAGCAGTATTGCAGTGGATGTTGTAATTGATAAGGCATGCAGACCCACTACTGCTTTCTAGTGAAGCATTATTGCAGTGGCTGTTGTAAGTGGCACGGCATGTAAACCCACTATTGCTTTCTTGTGAAACAGGGTTACAGTGCTTTTTAAGTGTACTTACATACTTTGTGTAAGTGTTACAAGTCTTTGTATCAACCATTGTTCTGTTGCCATGGCTGATGTAATATGGAACATGATTTAATAGTCTTACAAACTGAAATAGATCAAATCTTGTTAAGGACAAAACTGATATTTGATGAAAGATAGCATATGTTGACTGGAAAGTATAGCCAACCGACATATTATTTAATGACACAAGACAAGAAATCAATATAGAATCAATATTTAAAATTATTTAACTTATTTTAGAAGCAGCGGCGGAACCAGTATTTCTAGACAGTTTAGAGGGAAGGCTAGGGGTGTTGCAAGTTGTTAGATGGGAGGGGGTGGGGGGATGAGGGCATTTTGGGGGAACAACTTTGAAACTGCAAAAACGCACATCACGGGAAAATTTAGGGATCGAGGGGACAAGAACCCCACCCACCCACAGTGCTTCATCGATGAACCGAGTGTTTAAGTAATGTAATGTAATCTGGGTCGCACATTCACCCTCTTTGATTGATTTCGATGGCAGTGATTAGCTTAGTCATGTAGAAGCTGCGCGACGGTAAGATAGTTCTTGCTCGCCATCGTACCGAGAGTGGGGGGGGGGGGCGTTTATAACACATATACACACACACACACACATATATATATATATATATATATATATATACATATATATATATATATATATATATATATATATATATATATATATATATATATATATATATATATATATATTTATATATATATATGAACAAAAGTTCCGTTCATAGTCCTGCAATATATGTATTCTTTAGTTTGCTCGAGTAAATCAATAGACCTATGAAGTCATGACACGGAGATGTGTCAAAGCAAATACGAGGAAATAGAAATAAACACATACAGCTAATAAACTGATTTGCCTTGTAGAAACATATCTCTGAAACAAATGTCGTATTTATTGATTTGTTTTTATTTCTCAAAGTTCTTAGGTCATATAGGGTATTTTGCTTCTTTACTTCCTTCATCCGCTTAAAAAAAAAAAAAAAAAATCACAAGTTGCTGTTATGGTGATACTAATACCTTACTAAATGTTGATATAATTTGTAAATTTTACTAAACACATTTAACATTTATTGGTTGACACACGACGGTCCGGTGCTTTATATCAATAAACATGATTCTTATAACGCCAACCAGGTAATGAGACTGCATAAGACTCAACATCAAAACCAGTTGATGAGACTGCTTAAGTCTCAACATCAAAATCAGGTGATAAGACTGCATAGGACTCAACATCAATACCAGGTGATGAGACTGCATAAGCATCAGCATCAAAACTAGGAGATGAGACTGCATGTGCCTCAACATCAAAACCAGGAGATGAGACTGCATAAGCTTCAACATCTAAACCAGGTGATGAGAATGCATTAGCCTTGACATCAAAACCAGTTGATGAGACTACATAAGCCTCAGCATCAAAACCAGGTGATGAGACTGCATGAGCCTCGACATCAAAACCAGGTGATGAGACTGCATAAGCCTCAACATCTAAACCAGGTGATGAGACTGCATAAGCCTCAACATCTAAACCAGGTGATGAGACTGCATTAGCCTTGACATCAAAACCAGGTGATGAGACTGCATTAGCCTCAAAATCAAAACCAGGTGATGAAACTGCATGTGCCTCAACATCCAAACCAGGTGATGAGACTGCATAAGCCTCGACATCAAAACCAGGTGGTGAGACTGCATTAGCATTTACATCAAAACCAGGTGTTGAGACTGCATAAGCCTCAACATCTAAACGAGGTGATGAGACTGCATTAGGCTTGACATCAAAACCAGGTGATGAAACTGCATAAGCCTCAACATCTAAACCAGGTGATGAGACTGCATGTGCCTCAACATCTAAACCAGGTGATGAGACTGCATAAGCCTCGAAATCCAAACCAGGTGATGAGACTGCATTAGCCTCGACATCATAACCAGGTGATGAGACTGCATAAGCCTCGATATCAAAACCAGGTGATGTGACTGCATTAGTATCGACATCCAAACCAGGTGATGGGACTGCATAAGCCTCAACATCATCTAGTTTTCGTTTCGTCTGCGACTTTTGATACAATTTTGTTTTGTGAGCGTCTGTCACGTGATAAGCAGGCGGCGCATACTCGCTCAACATCTGGTTGTCAGTATGAGACTGAATCACTGATGGTAGTGTTGCTGATGTCATATCCTTTCCATATATGATATTGTATTCCATATTTGTGTTGGTAATGCCGCTCTGTATTTCACTGGTCTTCGTCGACGTTTCAAATGTAAGATCATACTGCTTAACATTTTCTTTCATTTTTTGGCACATTGCATTTTCTTTTGCCGCATCGAGAGAAACGATGGCATAATCGTTTTCAGATACATTCGTGGACAGCTCAGACGTAAAATGACCTCTTTCCGTATCATCGCCTATCGATAAGAAATCGATCGACACACCCTCACGTGAGTCAGATGGTACAGCAGTTGGACATGCGTGCAGCTGTGCTAAATTGTAATTACGATTGTCTAAGCTCGGTAGTTTCCTTTTAAACTCTGAGACTTTCAACAGTTTTCTAACATCCTTAACGAGTTTCCTCGAGAGATACCTATAACGAGACAAGAGCAAACAAGACTATTGTTTTAACGTGGTGTCTTCATTTACTATTATTACCCACCATGGTATTTATGGACATTATGAAATTTATATGAAATTTTATGAAACGATATACTAACATACAATGTTAAACTTGATATGACAAGCGTTTTCATTTGAACTTAATTTATACACCTGATCACATTCATAGTTGTTAGTGTCAAGATGAAATCTTTTTAAAAATCGCGCGAACATCGTGTTCTTATAAGATGGAAGTGGGCCATAAAGCCATGAGAGAATGCAAAGTAAAGCATGCAGAGCGAAATGATGTTATCTTTGCGAGATAATATCCAACGCCGTATAAGTTTAAAGCAACACATCATTGATGATATTATACACCTCATGGTATTCAAGAAAATCACCAGGATTCTTAATCCAGCAATAAACATTGCTTACAATTAACAACTGGAAGAGTTTCTTTATATAAATTTCCCATTCCGACTATATATGCCAAATCTAGT